>NW_027118187.1:0-29682 GCF_038497915.1 Lipomyces doorenjongii | reverse complement strand
TGGTATTTAATTTTACGAATATTACGAATAATCTACGAATAAAATTATTTTATTCGTATTCGCATTAGTAAGCAGAATATTTTCAATTATTCGTAATTCGAATACGAATATATTCGTTATTCGTGAACACCCCTAGGAAGTTTCTGAGTCATGGATTTACCTGAAGCATCAGCCCAAGTTATTATTTTCCAGTTAGGTAGGCATCGATCCCTCAGTCAGCCGATATCGCAACGGCACAGTCACGTGACAAATCATCACATGCCTTTCCGACAACACGATGGCCATCAAAGGACTCGGGTGAGCGTACAAAATCAAATCACGCTAACCTCGCACCTAACATGATACACTGTGTAAAAAATCGTGCTCGGACGCGTCCATAACGAACTGCCCCTCCAGCCATACAACAAGTCCCACAAACACCTAAGAATAAAGGGGAGCTCAATTGTGCCTTGCTGAAGAAGTCTCCCCCAGACGGTACTGAGCTCTGAGACTCGATTACAGTCTTGCGATTGGTCTTGAACAATCAGGAGAGATTTACATCACCTGTCAACCGATATATCAGTCGCCTGACCCACGTGGTTGAAATGCACAATGCGGAAATATCGATTATCGGCAAGCAATGGAAGATGCCGCCGAGATTCTTCAGGCTCGGAAGGTTCGTAAGAGGAGTAAAGAGTGAAGTTAGAAGGGAAATTTTGTTCAGCACTGAAGAAGTGTTAAAATTGTAGAGGATGCTGTGACAATGCAGGCCACAAAACGGCCCCGTGGACGCCCACGCAAGCGCAAACCTGAGGAAACTGAGGAAGCACTTGTAAGGGAAGATACTGAGGAATTATCCGTATCTTGTAATTCTTCTCTAGAGGATTAGTTGTTGTAATATAATGTGTTGAATTCTCATCCGCCGGAAAACACTCGTCCTGAGCGCGCTCGGGGTCTCGGAAGGCGGTAGAAGTCTTGACAAGGGAGTCCTCCAATTTCAAGTACTGGGAGTAAGGGAGATGGAAGTCTAGTCGCTGTTCAGGTGGATTATTCTTCAACAGGTCAAGCGCCGTGGCGTAGTCTGAATGCCCGCCTCTCTCGTTTTTCTGCGGAGACTTATCCATCGACACCGTGACTGATGTCGTGCTCGATACATCAGTCGGCGACCTAGAGAATCGGGTGAACTGTCCAAATGCCTCCCGCGATGCACGTCCGACTGATCGCTAAGTCCAGGACTGTTCTGAGTGGCGGTCGATCTCGCACGCGAAAAAGATCGGCGGCGAAAGTTCGTAGACGATCCAGCAATTATTGTGTCCGTATTTTAGAGAACGAATGCTGCGAAATGCACAGAAACTTGTGATATGAGATATAGTCGTGGATCTTAGAGGTGCTAATGATTGTGGGCTTGAACGGTAATGCGAGCTATCGTTGGTTTAGGGCCGTTGTACATTAAACGCGCAGTTCAAACACCGTGCGTCAGCCCACTAATCCCGAAGTTCCTTTGTTCCCTTAACAGTAATGAAAGAATCCAAGTATAAGTTGTCCCTTCAAACGCCGCATGCGGCGCTCGACAGTGAAAAACTCAGTCAAATGCATTAAGGATGAGAGTCTGTTATACAGTCGAGCCTTACCCTTAGAATTATTCTCAATCACAATCACATTATAGTTATGTTTATGTAGCTGTCATTTATCATCCGAGAGAGATATTTCTGGATTTCAGTGCCGATATGGCTAGCTGCAAATTATCCGTAACTGCGTAGCAGGTGTTATCTCGATATTTCGGTGCTCGATCGAATCGATCCTACGCTATCGCGAAGACACTACTGGTCAGGCTTATAACGCGGAAGCCCAGAAATCCTTTCTAAGTTCGCTTATCCAAATCTATCTCTTTCTCTGTTGCACTGCATAAAGTATTTTCGCTGCTCTGGTGCGGTCAGAATAAAACCCTGGAAGTATGTATCTACTGATGGTTACTTCCATATTGTTAATTGGCAGCTTATTTTAGTTTGGAGTCCTAGTGGGCGGTTAATCACTTATATTCTGTGGTCATTGCTGTTGCTATCGGGTATTGTTAAGCTAGATGAAATTAACTTTGACACGTTAAGATTGGCAACCTCGGGCTACGATGTCCGGGGCATCTCGTGCAACGCTCCTAACGAGATAGTTACGGTTTGTCGCATCGTCGTGGATAAGTTGGTCTGGTCATTTGACCTACCCTGCTTGGGTTCGTTCACATGACGGCCAGTCCTGTGCTGGTCTTTCGCACTCGACGCTATACTCAAACGTTCGCCGTACCCTATACCAGGGAGTGGTCATCGGCAAGACTTTGTACAGAAGGCTCAAGAAAAGATGGTTTATTACTACACTTGAAAATATACATTCAAGCTACTCATCTTACAATAATATTGCCAAATAATCAGAAGTAATGAAGCAGGAATCAGAACATGTCATCATTTAAAAGTGACTTGGACGGCCTGCAGGTCATTCGAGACTTTCGTGTAAGTACATACTAATGTTTTCCCAGTTGAGTCATACATTGGTTGCGGAGAAGCTCCGTACAAACTACCGGGTGGCGTGCCACTCGGTGCTTTGTAAAGGGTCACCGATGACGACCAGGGACCGGTTGGCGAAGTGGCGGTCTTGGCATTGACCTGGTTATCCAGGAATCTGTCGGTGTATACAAATAAGAGGCAGTTGTAATACGTGCTCCAGATAATCTCACCAGCTTGAATCTGCCAAAATACGCTCTCCTTACCAGACACGTTATATAAACGCTCCGTCTGCCAACTTGTGCCATTCCAGTACTCGTACGCAGAGAGAGTCGTCGCAGAGGAAGTCAAGACGCGACAGACATAGACATATTCTGCAGAAGTATTACCGTGGCCGTACGCGTAGATATAGTTGCCGAACTTGAGGCAACACACATCGCCATACCAAGGCTCCGTCGTTGCGTTCCACCAATATTCGGCGAGCCGCGTGCATGATGGTACGTTGTTGTTCATGGTAACCAACGCGACGCCTGCGCCGATGTAGTTGTTGACTCCGCCAGGTCTGTGATTCTTGAGAAAAAACAAGATTCCTGTCCCTGTCCCTGTTTCAACAACGTTGCTGATGCCGATAGCATCTACGCTGTTATCCTCGTTCCATGTGGAATTGAGTGGACAAAATTGCTGTGGCCAGCCGGCACTGTTTAGCAACACGTCAACAACTTGAAGAGGATTGGAAGTCGCTTGTGCCACACTGTTAGAAACGAGGCCACGAAACGTATTGCTGTAAGACGAATCGCGGTACAGCGTGTCGCCGTAAGTAATAAGAGTGATACTCCCGATATTGCCGTTAAACCCATTATCACGAACACAGTAGGTCGTAATGCTGTGGATGTCACCGAGGAAAGTAACGGAACTCACAGTGACAGGTAAAGTGCCTTGCGTAGTTGTCATTTGTTCTCAGTATTCTTTTCAAGAAGATATTGAATCTGGTCCTGAACACTGTGACAGGACTCGGCTCTATATTTATAATCTAATAACGGGGACAGACAAATGACTCAAATGAAACATAGCAGAGCGTAGACGGCAACGATCACCTCTTCTGTTTGAGTCTGAATTGCAAAACAGTAACCTTTTATGTTTCTATACGATGATGAGTTCCCATCTCGTGCTCTTAAACACATCATGCGACCGCGTTCCGGGGTCAATTTGCTCCAAGCGCGTGGACCGTCTGACTTGAATTGAATGCACACGTTTATAACGACATCTGCGTCACTATCGAAAAGTGTGAACACAAATAACGAGTGTTAAAGAACTGTCCAAGCAAAACTTCCATGGATGACTTCTAATCTCTTTGGGAGCGATTATGATGCCAGACATGCCTGTGAACCCTTTCCATTATTTCTGGACCTTGCAGGTCGGGAGCATGACTCGCGAGTAAAACCGCCTATGCAAAGAAAATACAGCGGCCGACGCCTGAGACTTTAGTAACAAGGGCGCGCCATCGTGTTTAGAGTTTGCTTGGAGTTTCCGATTAACAAGTGACCACTAATTTGAAAACATCAGCTGTCAGGTGACACCTTTGTTTGACGCAAATCTGCCAAAATAAATTATGTATGTAGTACGTAAGGACGACGGCTCATCAAACAAAATGACGACATAAACATTTGACGCTTAACGTTGTTTACAGCTGTTTGAACTTCCTAAAATGCTCGACCTTTCTCTAAATTAAAGTATATTGGAAACGCTACAGCGGTGAAGCAGTTAAATCCTCTTTTCTGGTAAATTGGCAAGTAAATTGTCGGAAATTTGCAGAGACCCGAGATATGACGGAATTATTTTCCCCACCGAATGCAGTGAGTGCCAACGATTTAGCGCAAGTGTTGCCAGCGAGAGGGTCTTAGACCGCGTGGAACAAAAGACAGGGGCTATTAAAACCTACGTCGCAAGAGCACTTGGCATTGAGTAGCGTACTGTACGCACATGGAAATCTTATAATAACGTCTATATCTATGAGAACTGGGAAAAGAATATTCCATTGCAGCGGCATTCTTTGCTCAACCTCATTACCAAGATAATCGAATTCCAATGCGCCGACTTGGTGCGGCTCGAGCCCTGCAGAGAAAGGGATTTGCGAAGGCAAAGTTGCACGACCCGAATGCGAAATCTCAGCAGTAGACATCCATCATGACCGGATCCCCTGATAACGCAGCAGAAGCATAAGCCAAAATATAAGTAATTGTTAATGTGACTATGATCAATTCCTCTATTGTTATCTAGTCTGTGCCAAGTGCTAATAGGCGATTCCCAACGACATGCATAACCAATGCAAGTTCGGAGGAGGCTTCGCGAGTTCGCTTCCAGAAGAACGACAAAGTTCAGTCAAACATCGGCTAGAGTACCAGAATCTATATTCCCGTTCACCCGGAAGACCGCTGCATAATTGCCACAGCGAGAGCAGCCGGGTGATGTCAGAGCTTGGGACTACGACAAACAATATCTTTGCAAGGGTCGACCCAAGAAATCGAAGGAAGGGTTTTCGGCTAACTGAGGACAAAGTGGAGTGCAAGTTGAAGTTATTGTTGAAGTGACGAGTGTGGCTTGCAACGTTATCATCACAGTTTTTGAACTATAGTAGACTGCTGAAATTTCAGTGATCGTGAGTTCTGAAATTATCAAGGAAAATCGTGGAGAAGTATACTACCGAACCACCACAGGGAGAAAATGAAGAACGCTAATAGAGGTGTATAGTTTAGCGACATGCAAAAGTAGATCCTTCTCCAGCAGACGTAGTGAGCGGAGCTTGGACGACTTGCAGCAGCTATCAAGATGCGTCGCCATAGCAACCCGTGAAATGCACAGTTGAGATTGGCGCCTGTCTCCGTACCCTGTGGGCTCCAAAGCCGTAGATATATAGTATGCTATTGTCATGCATCGTTCTCACGGCTTTCCAACGTTTGTGCATTCGGTTTGTTTTGCGCTATTCTAGGATCAGTTGGTCAGGAGAGTTGAAACTAAAACTTGGAATTTTTAAGCAAAGCCGCATGCAGAGTTTCAACTGACATCAGCCTCCACGAGCTCCAATTTCAGGCGCGCATCTCAACTCACAATTGGCCAGCTCCGCTGATCCCAAAATACCCTTGACTCTCAACGATAACGTTCGCGTACAAATTGCCCGACATTGCTTGGCAACGGCGGATGTTCGGGTGCAGGAGTGCGGCTTTGTAGTTGGGCTGACTGATCACTGCTGCTAACCGTGGCGTCGAGAAATCGGCAACTGAGCAGCTGCCCCTGGCCCTGATGACTCGGGGACGAACAATACCTTTGCCAAGCTTTATCGTGTCCCAAGCTTAAGACTATGGATTATGAGTACTATTACTGCAGCCACAATCAGACTTACCAGCTCGATCAATTACCACCAATGAAGTAGTTAGGACTTGAGGCGACTACTGAATGACTGACTAAACTTAAAGGATCCTCTAATGATTCCTGGAATTCGACCCTTCGTGCCGAGCCCCTGTCTTTCTCCGCACTGTATAACCATCCGGTCATCTTAGTTTCTTACGTCTCCTCAGAACAGTAGTCTTCTTTTCCTCTCAGTTGGAGTCAATCATTGCTCAATTGCATTCAATCACCTAATGGCTCTCATGGTTGCTGTATATCTGCTCCGCATCTATATTCATTGATAATTTTTAACTGACAAAAAAGGTGGTTATCTACTTCCTGTACGGCCATATTGCTCAAATGGCTGAAGCCGAGAAGTCGCCAGCATCGAGAAAGCCGGCGACTCCGTGACTATCTACCAGATTCCCCAAACACCGCTGCCAGAGGAGGTTCTCCAGAAGATGTCGCAGGTCCCAAGCGGGATTTCCCGATTGCGACTGCCAACACTCTCCTCGTCTACGACGCTTTCCTATTTAACGTTCCTACCCGCTATTGAGATTTTTCCTCCCAATGGACTCCACAGTTGTTTTGTTCTGAGCGTGATATCTCCTTGAGACTGTCTATTGCGTCTGTCTAAGTCATCACGACACAGTCGTAGTTATAATAATGTTTTATTTAAGACCTGCCATGGCTTCTCAACAGCTCATCGCGCTTATGCACACAGGCTTTGCTCCCTTATACGAAGGATATCCCATTAAGCCTTGAAAAGAGCTCTGCTTCCATTCTTTTGCCTGCTTCTGGTCCACTGAGGATCTCCCCCATCATATCAGATCCAGGGGGGAAGTCCATCTCAAAACTCGGTTCTCCAGCTCCCCTCATATTGGCCAACACTGCCTGACGAAAGTGCCACCGTAGGAGTTCATCACTTGCACTATCTTTGCCGTTGGGTTCTCGACAAATTGGGTCTAGTATCCTTCCGTCTATCTCGAAAGGATCTTTATCGAAACAGGTTATCTTATAACCATCATCTGGATTGATGGAGAAATCAAGACCATCAAATCTCTGATGGATGTTGGACGTCATAAGCAGCCCGTTCTGACCTGAGTTTATCCAGGTGTCTCGCTCTCCCTTTCTATTCGTAATCCACCGAGAAAATCCATTTTGCAGCCAATATTCTTCGCTGGAGAGTGGGAAGATATGAGCGGCTTCAAAACCCCTCCAATCATCCAGCTCAGCCATATTGTTGACAATGCCGGTTATCACGCACTTCCCATCTCTCTCACGGACCCGAGCTCGAAAAAGGTCATGTCTGCCTGTGATAGTTCTTGAAAGTATTCTAGTTATGCACAGCTCGTCTGTGATGGCTATTGTGTCTATGAAAACCTCAGTAGCTGTTATATACAATGACTTATAAGGTGATATATTACCTCTGCGAGAATAGGGTCGTATGTCATAATGGCCTGGCTGAAGAGCATTATTGGTTCGTAGCAGGTCTACTCCGGTCTCGCGCAATGTGACTCTAAACGGACCAGAGGCAACAATGAGAATGTCGAGCATAGAGAGAAAATTTTCTTCCGTTACAGATGGATTTAATCGCATTCCACCAAGCGGCTGATCAGGCTCTGAAAAGAGGTAAAATTGGACATCTCGACCCTTAGCTCTGGTGCCGGCCATCAACTACCGATTCATTGAACGGCTAAGCTTCTTTTAATAATCTATACACCTTGTAGTGAACGAGGTATATACAGAAGATGATACGAATAATAAACAAGTTGTCGAATTCAACGATGAGAATCCGTCCGATCTAGGGTGAGCTTGACACGCGCGTTTGTGACAATCCTGCATTTAAGGGGTGGGCCCAGATATACGCTCTCGGTCTCGCAAATACACAGCACCCATTTCGAATGGACCAACAGCCAGCCATATTACGATCAATACATTAAGTCGCCCAGCTTCTACACAAAGTTAGTGATTTTAGCTTAAAATTCCTCGCTATTGCCCTCATCCACGAGAGTCATTGGTAAACCCCGAGATTCACTACAGGCGCCTAGATCTCGGCGTGCTACCGCTATACAGAAGATATTTCCGGAAATTGATCCATCACGCGCTGCGTACGGTAGCCGTTTGAGCAAGAATGTCCACAATGTAACTATCGGACGCACATATAGTGACGATGTTAAACGCAAATAATACTGCGGATTAGTAACGAAGTCCGCCTAACGGAAAACAAGAAGATAGTCTTTCCGGTACAATATATTTCTATTTCGACGACGCGTCAGCAGATTTTGCGCCACCAACTGAAACGAAGAAAGTTACTAGGACCACGGATCGTTAGGTTTTGGTAAACTGGAAAAGAGGGGCTGGCGTGGCAATAATAGTGCAGCATTCCAGAGCTCTTGTAGTTGTCTATTCTCATTCGGAAGTAAGACCATATGTATGCATTTACATAATTCTGTTGAGCTCGGCAACTTTGCAACGGGCGAGATAAGAGCGCGTTGAATTGCTGTCCAACTCCACAGTAGCCAAGTGCGGGGTTCGCTTAACGTCGTTTGAATTTCCCTTCCGAGCCCTCAACAATTTCTCTCCAACGCGCAAAGAAAGTGCTTTGTAACAATAAAATATTCGTCCTGTCAGGAACTAACCCCTGTAAAACCCCTGTACCGGCCACGGCTATTGCGGCCCGTGCCTACGGCGGCGACCGCCGAACCGTCGGAGCCCTACGCGGGAGCAGTCCCTCGGATCTCGGACTCTCAGGCTACGTTCCTTCCGCTCAGATGCTCGGGTTCTTTGTCTTTGTAATGCGTTCTTTTTATTGGCTAGTTTTGTTATTGACTATAAAAGTTTTCATTGGTGCAGACCCTCTGACCGGGGCGCAGGAATGCACCTAAGCACACGCTGGTCCCCCGTCGAGTCTTAATAGTTCATATTCTAAATATATTGGTATAAGCTATCCAGCTAGCATAACATATGATACAACTCCGACTCTGACCTCGAGACCCGCGACGACCATTACACACACGGGCGATCTGTGTACGTTGAAGAGGTGAGATCGAAACTGTCTGTCGCATCGTTAAGATACAGATCATGATTCGTGAAGCAAGACTATCTAAACATCTTCGTTCGTCCAGTCGCTAATCTGCCACGATGAGGCATCATCTTCAATGACCAGTTCCAATGTCGTAAAGATGATCGTGTCATATAGGTCACGGGTAGCGGCCCGGGCCTCTTTGTGCCAGGGGCCGTTACCTCCCGCGCGCGCATCCTCCCGGCTTCGCCAGAGACCTATGAGTAAACTAAGCTTTTGACCAAAGTCCCAAACGTCCATCGAATGTACACTTACAGGTTGCTAAATTTTGATGGCTCTGGTTCTTTGTACCAAACCAGTACTTCAGCAGACCACCACTGACCAGAGCCTCTTGATGCGAATGAGCATCGAGGTAGTGCAACCGCTGCAGGTCGATGTCTGGATACAACTTTGACCGAAATGTGACGACGTAGAATTTCTGTTTCTTCCATCGGTAACCTTCTGCGGCTGCCAGATCACGGAGAAAGTCGATAATCGCTTGCCAATTGAATGATTCAATATATGGAGCCGTCGCATAATCCTCGCGAATTGGCTTCAAGATGGTTAATGCCTTGGCCAGCAGTTGATTTGGCGTATCCAAACGTCTCAGGTCGAGCAGATGCAATTCGTCGTTGTAAGGCGAGGCGATCAATCGATTATCCGAAACGGCGGCATTCTCATGGCGTTGATTGCCGAATTGAAGCTGCAAAGCAGCTGCTGCGTGGAACTTGAGGAGCTCATAGTCCTTCGTAACAACACTGTGGTGAACGAGCGAAATCGGTCCAGTTAGAATGACGGCTGGATTTGCTGCTAATCTCGTCTCGGTTTGAACAACACTTCCCTCGGCGAGAGACATTTGTCTTCGCGAATTAGATGAAGGGATTGACAACGGAAGTGCCGAGTTTCCACTGGAAAACACAGCTGAGGAATAAGAGAGAAATCGACGGGATGAAGAAGATGGGCGTCTTATTCCATGGAGTGTAGGATATGAGTCAAACTTTGCCTCGAATTGATGCGCTGTAAAGCACTAATGATTCCCCAATGCCTGCAATGAAACAAGTCCTAATTGAAGAGCACGCTAAACCCAGTCGAACAGTAAAATCTGGGAGAAAAAAGACAGAACTAGTACAGGAGCGAATCCAAAAGACAGGGCAGTTATATCAGGACCTCCCTTCGAAACGACATACTGCCGAGAAATGTCACCTATCTTTGGACCCATAGGCTAGCGTGCCACGAATCCATAGATGTGGCGAAAAAAGTTTGGCGTACCTTGACTTTCCCTTTCCTAATAAAGTTGCTGTGCCGTGGAAGAAGGGAGGGGAAGCCGGAAGATTGCGTGCGAACTCCACGTACATTGTACAAAATGCGCAATTTGAGCACGCAATCCGTCTCAGTCCGTCGCAATTCACCAGCAGATTTTGCTGGGTGCTTCCGGCCATCTTCAGATATGTACAGTACAGTACCGCAGTAATCCAAGGCAGACAATAATACGCCAAAGTTACTCATGGCCGACAAAGGTCGAGTTCATAGATAAGGACCCGTATTGTCGGCAATAATAATCATAGTCGTCTTCGGGATGGGAATATTGTAACGCTCGAGCAGGACCTCTACCCTTACCCTAAGCTCATAGCTTGCTGACGTGCGTGGAAATGTGCTTAACAGGTAGCCTACGATCGTAGATTGTTGAATATAGTTTGAAGTTTGATTGGGTCCACGTGGGTCTGCGTTTAACACTACTACTTCGTGTTGTTTAATTTACCCAGTAGTCCGCGTTTAAAGCTACCACATGTTCTGCTTTTATGTTCAGGCTAACCGGTTCTGTATTATTTAAGGGCAATAGCAACTCGCCGATTACCAGTGTGAGAGTGAAAAAAATCTATCAATAGAAATATAGAATTTCAACATGTCAAATGTATATCCCCCTCGCTCCTCCACCATTGCGATCAGTAGGGGGTAGGGTTCCAATGTTTCTCCGTGCATAAAGTTAATGGGCAAGCTCTAAGGCGAACCCAGCATCAACTAATCTAGTAGTCGGCACGGCTTCTGGAAAGTGTTATTGGATCAATCTCAGGTTTTTAAGTGAATAGGACAAGCATCAAAGTTAAAGCTTATTTGGCAACCCGAGACGTTATTTCACAGGGACAAACACAGAGAAGCTTGGGTACCTGCGAAACAGGCTAGGATACCGGCAATGGTAAACATATGTATGAAAAACACCTACCGCGCAGAAAATAATATAAATACGAGGAAAATTAATAGTTATCTAGAAACACGCTGTGCGTAGGAAGTGTTTCGCCATAGGCGCCGGATCGCGGTGCGCACCATTGAGCCCCTGTGTCTCGAACAATTCGCGCTGGAAGAAATTCACTGGTGTCGCTTCCATGATGCTGAATTAGTTGATGATAAAAATCAGCTCTAGCTTCATGCCCCGCAGCATTGCTTCGTCCAAAGGACACGTAGAAGCGCCTGGGTGGCCGCCTTCCTCGACTCTCTTGTCTGCTTGGGCTTTCAAATGTTAGCGACAGACCCGCCAGTAGATTTTGCGCTATGACGCATCGGCAGCAAACACACGCCACGTACTCCGTGACGTTTTTGCAGGATGCGAATGTTGAATATGTTGACTTTCTTCCTGCGCAACAAATAGCCTGCTCGAACTTGGAAAACGATTTGAGTCAATCTGATGTCTTGATTTCTCATCCTTTAGACATCGCAAACCATAACATGCAGACAATTACTGGCACTCGCTGGTACCCATATTATCTTATCACCTATATCTCGCGAAGGCCTGGACGCATTGGGCCTGCGATAACGTGCAATTGGGTAAACAAATACATCGCTAGAGCCTATAGCCCCACATTCGGAACTTTCGGGCTTGTCTCGTCACTAATTCACAGCAGTTTGTCAACAATTTCACAGCAATTAGGGGTTCAGGACATAGGGAGACAATTAGCCAGCCTATGCAGATATTGAATGACGACTTGTAACTGGACGATCGTCCTCACTCTCGGAGTCTGTTGTATTGTTATCCAACTAAATTGCTGAGTCATCAACCTCTTGCAATCCTCTCAACTCTCTTTGAAGATATGAGGCACTCACTCGAAGCCAATAATCACCTTCCACGTTCCCGATATTGAACTCCTCTTCATCTTGAAGAATCTTATCTATAAGTCCCGCTATCCCACTATCATGTAACACATGACCAATAGCCAGGTGGATATTGCAAAAGAGAGCTGAAGGATTTGCAATCCCTTGAGATTCCTGGCCAAAGAAATTCTCATCACCGTCATTATACCAGAGAAGTTGTTGAGGCGGCCGAGAGGCATCCAATAGCCTGAGGAATACCACTTATTTTGAAATTCAAGTCCGAATTCAAATGAGTCAAATGCTTCATGAGTAATCGCATCTAACAATAGCGCATTAGACGGATCATTGATGTTGCTGCCGGTTAATAATTCCTCCATATCTTCGCCTGCGAATACAGAAAGCAGATTTCTAAGAGGTTTACGCTTACTGGCAGAGAACGGCATAATGTGAGCTACTTGTAGTCTTCCTCAGGCAGTTGAAAGCGGTATAATTTGCGATGGTGCATCCTTCTCCAGCACCTGTCCCACAACAGAAAACAAGCCATCGCGTCTTATTAACTAGATCAGAATTAGTCAGACTTACCTCAATAACAAAAGACTTATTTAATCTTCGTATTCAAGGGTGGTTGATTTCTCGAAGCTGTGCTGACTTCAGATGGCGTGGGAGTTTTTCCCTTTGTCTTCATAGGAATCAACATATCGACCAAAAATGAATATGTCCAGTCATGCAACTCATCTAGAAAGATGGATCGTTGAAACCGTGTTGCAACGTCTTTCCAACTGCGAGGTTCAATTGGAGAAATGCCACTCAAACTCGAAACGTTATGAAACGATCCATCAACTGGGAATATCAACTGCGACAGATCTAGTCTATCTTTATCGTTTGCTAACTTCATCCAGAGATCATCTGAGAGTGATTTGGGGTTGTAACCTCGATCGAGTAGAGCAAGGGCTAGCGGAATCACGAAGGTGCGGTGATTGCTATGTTTCAGAGGCAGTGAAACCGCCCCGCCCGTTCAGAGAGACGCAAAATCCTTTTCAATGTCTCGGTTGTGGTCAGCTGCTCACACTTGGATTGACACTCGAACACATTGATTATTGTAATTACTTCGCCGAAATGGAGTGAAATTGGAGTGATACTGCCAAACTCGTTTGATACCTTACCCTACCTAAGTGGGATTCGGAGTGGCACAATAAAAGCACCCATGTTAGGCATTAGTGCCCCACAGTACCAATGCGTTTACGGCGTATTCATCACAGCGCAAACCTGTGACGCCGCGACCCAGCAGCAACGAAACCTCTGCAGCAGCTATGAAGTACGGCACTTCCATATATAGGCTCACGATACACGAATTGAAATTAAAATCTACAAACTATTCACGTTTACGTCACTTGCTCGAGCACACTGTGGGGTGGCCGCGTCGCTTGCCACTAACAGGGTGCGGTATCACTTCCACTTTCGTTTGTCTGGTTTGTCCGCGCCAAACGACACACGCAAGCGAAAGCCGTAGCAGACAGCGATTGTCGGTTGTCATCGTAAAGCGTGTGCGTGCGGCTCATGATTAACTGGCTACTTCGACGTTCAGTCAGCAGACCGTATCCGTAAAACGCCACTTACGTGGCCCCGAGTAGCCCCTGGATTTTGTAGACATGTGGAAAACATGGGGAAAAATAGCACTGACGAGCAAACACCACTAAGTTTGGAGCTGTGGGTTTGCCCGGTAGCAGGCGTAATTTGCCAAGAACCATACGCTAACGAGCTCAACGCCCAAACACGAGGAGATACGTACACTTTGTGAGACGATCGCTGAGCTCCAGGCCAATCCTAGGCTCGAAGGAGACCAAGGGAGACGAGTTAAAGTACGCGAACAGGAGCCTTACAGTTCCGGCGTACGCCAGACGAAGGCGTTCTTATCCCAGTTCAAGTCTTACCCGGAATTAACGAAGGTTTCTTCACTACCAAATTTTGCTGTTCAAGAGTTACTTAGCTCTGACGGGCGCTTACGTGGGTCATGCCGATTGCTGACCACCCGGACCACTTCCAGATCCTGAATTTCGAAGGGCTCTTAGCCAAGTTCGAACAGACGTTTGGAAACCCCGATGCGAGAGGAGTAGCGGTAGCACCGTCCTGACGGTTTGGCGGGACATCGCCGCCGACAAACTCGCCTTCCTCCGCAATTGTCTGTAACGTTTTGTCACTTGCAAATGATGCGAAGGTTGAAGCAGTCACGGGTAGAACCTCCTCGTGGGGCATGCGGTATATCTCCAGAGCCACTCGCTTGATCCGCGCGGACCAGGTCGCGCTGTCTATAACAACGGTCCGTACAGTCAACTGACGACGGAAGACCTGTTTCGACCCCGTCGACAGCAGAATGTTCCACCTGAATGGACGACTATTGCGGTGGGTCTGGCTTCTGCTCTCGGCCATGTTGAGTCGATGATCGCAGGGAGCGAGACAAGAAGGTGTGGATATGGTCGACGAATGCTTTGGCTGAATTGTAACTAGATAGCTAATCAAGACTTGATATTATGGTACGCCACCGATGACAACGGGGGCCTTCTTTATCCAATTCCACAACATCTAGCTCCGCTATCTCCTATCTTATGTCCTATATCCTATCATAGCGAAAACCTCTCTATGCAACAGGCCCTGTTCACGAATATACATGACAACGCCGAGACGGCAGTGCAACGCACAGACCGACCACGAGATTGTAGCCGCAAACTTTTATAAGATTGTGAAATCCCGACTTCAACGGCAATCATCAGACTGGAACGATTTGGTTCTTGATACAGTATTACACCATCCCATCCTCTCGTTGTGAGGCCACGTGTGTTCTCACTTTCTGTTGACTGATTGAGTCCATCTCCGATTTCCAAACTGATTCCTTGATTCCTAGAACCTTCACGTACTTTGTTTGCCAAGAATCCACCGGCCATATTTGAATGAAGCTTACTTGGTGGAGCTGCGACAATGGCAACATTTCTGGCGCCA
Organism: Lipomyces doorenjongii; assembly: GCF_038497915.1. Classification (NCBI taxonomy): domain Eukaryota; kingdom Fungi; phylum Ascomycota; class Lipomycetes; order Lipomycetales; family Lipomycetaceae; genus Lipomyces; species Lipomyces doorenjongii. Next base: position 14,691 of record NW_027118187.1, on the reverse strand, counting down.
TCGTACCACAGTCGAGGCTAGCGGTGCGCACGCTCAGCAGAGCATGAACAACGACGTCGCCGTTAAATACTTCCACTCCTCGTTTTTGAGGATCGCTTGAACTCGTTCGTACTCCTCCCGACACGCTTGCGCTTCCACATCAGGCGAACGGGGTATCATAACAAAACAACAAGTCTGAATGCTCAATCATTGTACGTTGTTGGTTTGCAAGTGTTCTGTATCAGCGGGAAAGATCAATATATTGGATTTTTTGTTACTTTTCCTTCATTGCGCTCGCTGGACTTATATTGCAGCGCGATCGCCCGACTTGGTATGGTGCAGATCTGCTACACCCGCGGTTGCCGCCGATCGCACACATGATTATTCAGTCGCAAGATCGATGATGTCAGAATGACAGAGATGTGGCATGTGGCGCAAATGTCCAGAGTGCCGACGGTTCAGGAGCAGAATGATTTGTGGGATCAAAAGCAATCCATGGTTGTGGAGTGCTAGCATAGGCAGATATTTATTCGGACAGTGTCGTCTGATGTTTTGGTTTTGCGTCCGTTCCTGTACATATATAACAGGTGCGTAGGTGCCGCCCCATAGTTAAGCGCCGCTTTACCCTGCTTTACCCTGCCCAACACTGCATTGGGACTTGTTGCGCCACAGTTAGCACGGCACCTGACTGAAGATCTAAGCGCAATTGCCGTAACTAGACAGGGTTATATGAGTTTGTTGTGCTTGTTGAGTTATTTGTTGGGTTAAATTCTGTTTTGCCAAGAGCAAGAGTACAATAGTAACATATTATTAATTAGCGATGGTAACATTTATGCCATAAATTTACGAGGATAATCCCACGCTTTAATTTCACACGATCACGTCAAACCTTAACTCATTGTTTACGCAACATTTAAGGTTAGCTTTAGCCTTAACACCCCCTTTCGGAAATCTTTGCGCGCCAAAACTTTACCGGAGGAAGGTCGAGAGATAGAAAACCTACATCCTGAAGTTGCCAAATGAGCCGTTCAATAGTGTTTTGACACGCCACTATTACTGCCCAATAGAGTCGAATGGCGATTGGTCACGCAGAGATTGCCAAATGGGGCATATGATATCCAATCCGCCGCCGCGCAAGGCTGATGACTCAGCTAGCAGCGACTGGCGATTTGTATTGCTATGGTTTGCTATTAGACCACCCAACTTTAGTCACTGCTAGCTCCTGACAATATTAATTATCAGCCATGCTTAGAAATTGTTCTGCCGGCAATATAACCTCCGTCCTTGGCCTGCTTAGAAATCCAAGGGCGGACACAAATTCAGGTATCCCACTATAAAAGAATATGGTCTCTCGTTCAGCGGCGCGTTTGCATTCACTTGATCCTCGCATCTGACCTCTAGGCACGACTCGGCATAGTCTCATCAATAGTCAATATCTAGAGAAAGGTATTATCACAAAGTGCCTACAATTGAGTCTTATATCATGAAAGTTCTGCTTGTCTTTGCTCATCCCGAACCGCGATCGTTTAACGGTGCTCTTCGAGACATCGCTGTCGAGGAACTGAAGGCGCAGGGCCACCAAGTTCAGGTCTCGGACCTTTACGCAATGAACTGGAAGTCGCAGATTGATCGCGCTGACTTCCCTACTGTCGAAGGGGATTCACTATTGAAAGTGTCGGCCGCGTCTGGCGCATCGTTCGCGTCCAACACGTTAACAGATGACGTCAAAGCGGAGCAAGAAAAGCTACTGTGGGCAGATGTCGTGATTCTTCAGTTTCCACTTTGGTGGTGGACGATGCCAGCGATCCTCAAAGGTTGGGTTGATCGTGTATACTCGTATGGCTTCGCTTACGGGCGCGGCGAGCATAGCGACAAGCATTGGGGAGACCGCTTCGGTGAAGGGATTTTTGCAGGGAAGCGGGCGATGCTGATCGTGACGATGGGCGGCTGGGAGGAACACTATTCGCCGCGGGGGGTCAACGGACCGATCGACGACCTCCTGTTTCCAATTAATCATGGAATTCTTTATTATCCGGGCTTTGACGTTCTGCCCTCCTTTTTAGTCTACAGAGTGAGCAAACTCGATTCAAAGGGTTTCAACCTTCTCGCGGATCGTCTGCGCGACCGAATGCGAACATTAGCGACGACCGATCCCATTCCATATCGTCGTCAAAACGGTGGAGATTACATAATCCCGAGCCTCGAACTCCGCCCCGATTTAGGAAATCCGAATGCGACTGGTTTCGCACTCCACGTGCGCGATTCAGATTAGTGAATTGAATGATGGAACACGCAGATCAATCATCAATGCTCTGCGCATAATCCACACGCTTGAGACGCTCTGGAATACCGTCGGCACGCTTGGTACATTAATATTCATCGTCTGTGTAGTTATAGTATAGTGTATATAACACTGCACGAGAGAATACAAGTTAACAACTTAGTAGCATGTGTTTTAAATCTTATCTCAGGTTTTTCATACTTTACGTTCTGCAGTCACACACAAATTAGAGTTTATTTAAACCTACTTTCCCGAAGTTAAGCACATTGATACCAATTTACCAGCGAAAAGGTAGAACGAGGAGAAATTAGGAGTGATCATCAGTTAGCGTATTCTGACAAAGACAATACCGCGAATTAACCTCCAAGGACTTGCTTACATGTTACGATTATGTAAGGGCCAAGGGTCTCAAGGTCAGAGTCGAAGGTTGGGACTATATTTTACGTTAGCTGGATATAGATATACTCTATTAACTATAAGACGGCGGGGGATTAACGTGTCCTTATATCCATTGCTGCGCCCAGTCTTAAGCTCTACAACCAATGAAAACCTTTTATAATCTATCTATAAACCAACAAGCCAATAAAAAAGAACCCATTACAAAGAACCCTAAGCAAATCACCGGAGCATCCAAGTGGAAGGACCGTAACCTGAGAGTCTGAGATTCGAGTGACTGTTCCGACAGAAGGCTCAGACAGTTCGGGGACACCGACGCGGGACGCTAGAACTATAAGGAGCACTGTTGGACTGGGTTTGAGAGAACGCGAACAAGAAAGTAATATCGAATAATACAACTGCAAGACAATATCTCGATCCTTGGCGACCGGTCGGCTTCTCAGTCCATAGAATTCCATAGGGGCCAGAGCAGACCTTGCGGATGCCAGAACCTGAGATTGCGACACACTCTGAGGGTCTCGTGGCGCATAGCTTGAGAAAGGCATCGTGCAGTGCAGGTAGTAGGCAACTGAGGGTCTCGTAGCTTGGATCGAGGACAGATCGCATGGAGGTACCGTGTTGTAATATAATAGACTGTCAAAACCGCGGCTTGATTCACCAATTTGAACATCAAAGTTATAAATATGGGTCTATTTATGAAACTCTAGCTATATCATGTCTCTGTTTCCAAATTGCATCAATACTGGCCATCAAACGAATTTCCCACATTAGTTACAACTGCAGTAAATCAATTATTGTATAGTGCTGAAGAGAGGGGAGAGAAAGTGAGATGCCCTGCGAAGATGAACGCATCATCAATTAACTGTACGAGATTCCCAAAATCGGCGACAATTTATCAGCGAGTCTATCTATGCAGCCGCCGCACCTAGTTTCTTGCCTTTCACACTCTTCCACTCCATACCCATCGCGCCTATGATGGACAACGCGGATGTGGCAACGCAAAGATACCATGTCTGGGTCAATGCTTTGCTGTAAGCATCCTGTACTTGGGGAAGATATTGAGGGGGGATCATGGTCTTGAGATTTGTGGCGCCAACATTGCTCACTAGATTGGGATCCAGTCCCGTCCCAGCTTTCACAACGCCTTTCACGAGAAGGTTGCTGAAGACGTTCTGGGCAACGGAGACAAATAGCGATCCTCCCAGAGTCTGGGCAAAGACCATCAGGGCCGTACCAACCGGAATGTCGTCCAAGGTGAGAACTACCTGGGCTGCAATAATTGGCATTTGCATGCCGGCGCCGATACCAGCACCATAAACAACTTGGTAACCAATCCATTCGGCATGACCAGTCGACGTATTGAACGTGGTCAGTAAGCCAGCTCCAATTGAAGAGAGGATCGATGCCAGGAAGCAAAGCGGCACATAGTAGCCAAAAACAGTGACTGCTGTGCCGCAAAGCAGTGAAAATACAACGAGCGACAAGACCATGGGAATGCTCATGATACCTGACTTGGTGGCGGAGACTCCTTTTATAGCCTGGAACCAGACCGGAATGAAGTATATGATGATAAAGAAGGATGCCCCAAGGAGCAAAGCGAACAGGATGGAGAATGCCATGCTACGTTGGCGCACAATCCGAGGAGGTACTGTAGCGTAATCTCCTTTCCAGACCTGGACTCCTAAGAAAATGATGATCAGGACAGCGAATATGACGAAGAGAGCGATTATGCGACCGTTAGACCACGCGTAGCGAGTTCCACCCCATTGCAGAGCCAAAAGAAGGCAAACAATGGCGGGTATGAATACGGACGTCCCAATAATGTCAAGCTGGTTCATCCTCTGCTTCCACGAAGTCGGCCCAGTCGATGACTGTTTCGGCGACTTCAAAAACAAGAGAATTGCTAAAATCGTAACGGCTCCGAAGGGCAGATTAATATAGAAACACCATCGCCAGGAAATATGGTCTGTGAAAGCACCTCCCATCAGGGGTCCCGCGACAGAGGCAACACCGTACATGGATCCAAACAGGCCGTTGTCTGAGTCCAGTTAGCGATCGATTCGAAGCAAACAAGCGTGCTTATCACATACACACAGGACGCTTGTGCAAGGGAACGGCATAAGCAATGATTACCAGGGCTCCAGAAAAGATTCCGGCAGATCCCAATCCAGCGATTGCGCGGCCAACGATCAATGCGTTAGAAGTCGGCGCTGCCCCGCATACTGCAGATCCAACTTCAAACACGACGATAGCAAGTAGGAACACCCATTTTATGGGGAAGAATGTGTAAAATTTTCCGAAAATAAGCTGAAATGCGCATGTGGTCAATAGATAACTTGAACCGTACCAACCCACATCATCAAGCGCACGAAAGTGATCTGTGATTTTTGGAATGGCTGTTGCAATAATGGTGTTGTCCTAGAGTCGAATGAGTAAACGATCAACTAGGCGCACATGCAGTTTGTGGACCTACCAACGCGACCAGTAGAACTGCGAGACACAAGCCAATGATGATGATTAGAAAAGGAATTCCAGTGGGGTATTCTTGCTGGTCCACATCTGCGGCATATGAAGTTTTTGTTTCGGCATCCTTGGTGGAGCTGCTGTCGTTTTCATTCACATTGGAAGACAGCGAGGCGGATTCAGGCTCAGGCTCAAGACCTGCAGATTTCTTCTCCTCATTTTCCACGCTTGTTGATGAGATTGTGCGACTGGGGACAGCGGCTGTCGTTGCTTGTTTCTCTTGGTCAATTCCTTTGTCGTTCTTGTGTGAGAGCATACTGCGTAGGGACTTCATTTTCAAATATCACTTAAGCAAGCAATGTCGAGCAAGCAGTGCACCCGAGCAGTAAGAACTACACCGAGAGAAATAGAAACTGGAGTTGGCCTGGGACGTACTGGACTGCAATATAAGAGCTCAGTGCTCACACTGGAGAGCAACAAAAAAAGGGAAGTTACATAGTTACAATGGCCATTGTGCAAGGGCCATGTCAGCATCGAATGAATGCTGACATTATTAGGGGAGCCACCAAACCTTCCTTACAGGAGGACCCAGTTTTGTGAGTCATTGCCACCGAACATATCTGTTAATACACTGACGGATTATAAGAGCGAAAATTTTATAGTAATTGTTATTTTAATATAGCTGTAAATGTGCCGAACAGTTAGACTAATCTTGGTCAATTTTATTCAGCTCAGCCCATTAATGGCAGCGCACGCAAGCACCGAACTATTAGTCATTGACGCTAATTTGGAGACTAATTTTCTTCCGGATATTGTTAGAATTCACAATGCCACACTAATTATCAGATACTTTAATTAACGACATAAATCTTCGTCACTAGATTCACGCCCGATCGAGTCCGACCAGCTAAACTCACAGGTGGATAGAATAGTTCGACGGGCAGGCACTTATTGCAAGTCGGGACTCTTAACTGACCTATCCGCATTATGTAGTTTGGCGGCACAAAAATGCAGCAGATCGAAGCTTGGCTGACTCTGCTGACTGTGAGCCGCACGCCAACCAAAAGTGCCATCATCTGACGGATACTAATTGCAGTAACATTTTCCATAGACTTCTGCAAACTAATTTACAGATAAAAGAGAAAGTGGCACCAATTATCCTGTCTCGAATCTTAATAATTCTCAACGCAATGAATGATCACATGGCAACCTTTAATTTAATATGAAGTGTAGTCACCAATCCTCCGCTCCCAAGACTGCAACGCCCTTGTATCGACCCTCATCAGCATTTCCAGCGAAGACTCACTCCGCACTGTTCACTTTTTGCGCGGCAATAAGGAGAAATGCAGGGCGGTGCCGCTTATGAGCCCATTCCGGATGATCTCTCAAGTCTTCATCAGAAGGCATCCACTCCTTGATGCCTTTCAGAATGAACCCGCCATCCAAAAGAAGCGCTACGTAGGTCTCAAGGGTTGTGTGATATTTTCGGACTCCCTTGGCAAGCCAATCAGTCGTTCGCGGACCTTCCTGCGAATATGCATTGAGTGGCCAGAACACTTGACCATCTGAATTCTTTTTCCAAGTTGGATCCGTAGGCGCTGTAACAATCGGATGTTCAACTGAGAAAACGAAGCGACCGTGAGGAATGAGAGTGCGATAAACTTGATCAAAAAACCTCCGGGTATCTTCGAGATAGTGGATGGTCAACGAGCTGTATACTATATGGAATGATTCGACCGGTAGGTTAACCTGGTCGAGGTCGCCGACTTCGTAAGTTATGGCAGGATCGGGGCCAGCTGCAAGAGCCCTCGATAGCATATTCTGCGAGATATCGATTCCATGCACGCGTGTCGCCCCAGCCTGTTTTGCCCACCGGCAAAACCACCCAAAACCACACCCCAGATCTAATACTGTCAAGTCCCGGACGTCTTGCACCATTGCTTGCAAATATGGCCATTCTGGTGCCCCTGGCAAGCCCTTCTCTGAACGCGCGAGCTTACAGTACTCATTGAAGAACTCTTGGTTATCGTAGATATTCTGCGCCATAGCAACTATGGGAAATTTTTGAAGTAGAACAGGGTTAAATGTCAAAAAAATTCCTTAGTCCCTAACCCACGATTGCCCCACCACTCAGTACTCTTTTTGCTTGTCGCCTTTCCCGATCCCATCTTTCTACACAATTAGAATGAGAGATTATTGGCTATCTGCTGTTTCGCAGTCGTGGACGAGAGAAGGGCAGACAAGCTTCTAAAATGTTGAATTCTCTGAGGCTCAGTGACAGTGCATACTCTCTGTGAATACCCAGCCAGCTATTTAAATTGATGCCAAAAAATGTACACTTTTTTAACATACACTTCAATGCCATGTATAAGATTTTGTTCGGTCCCTGAGAACCGGAAAGTCAGCCTAACCACGTGTAAGGTTGAAACGGGAGCGCTGCGCCAATTCTCAAAATTGAGATCATGACACCCTCAGTTTTGTGATTATGCCACAGGACCCTCGATTTCAACATTCTGCTCCGGACATCATGTCGGTCATCAGTGCCGTCACCTTTTCGGTCCTCCTTTTCAGTCACCGCTCCGGTCAGCGCCATTTTTTGTTATATAGTCCCACAGACAGCCCCATTTCAATAGCTCAGTCAATCATTCATTCTGCATGATTGCCTTGGCCGCTGCCACAGTCCTGACCCACGTGACGTCTTCGGCATTTGTGTCATAACACGAAATTAATGCCCGCATCATCACAATTGCTAACGTCCACTCCTATCCCCCTAATCAACTTCTGGAGACACTGTCTTGCAGCGCTATCACCGTGATCATTCACTAAGCTCGCTGTGAGCCGCACGATCTGTAAAGGCGCATCAATTGCCGTCCTGATATTATCCCCTTCACGATTCCGAGGAGGACGACTGCGATAGTAGGAACACCGTCGCCGAAGAGGCTTGCTTGCTACCACGAGGACCACCACCATGCTTGGACTAAATACGACACCAGCTACGAACGCAGCAGCTCAGTTACTTCACGGGGAGGTCAGCATTCCACGAGTGTCACCCTAGAGGCAGACCTTGCACTCTCCCAGTCCCATTTGCCTCAGACCGTGCGGCTCACTTCTACACGTAATCCCGCTGTACGAAGCCATAACCTCTGAGAATGCTAGGGACTGCATTTTGTCACAAAGTCTCCCCGATTAGAGTATGCCCGTTCTGTCTACGCAATGGCAGGCTTTATGGAGCTCGTAAACACCCGTACATGACGGCACTTTCAAGGGCGGCCATGTCGCCTGAATGAGTTTATTCCATTCCGGACAAGACTAGCCAAACCCTAGAGGCTTTCATCAGAGAAAGAAGAGAACAGCTCAAGTATCGGCTGGGCGTCTTCGAGGCCTATACGGACTTTGAGCAGGTTGCAGACGCCTTCATGAAATGCTACGTTGATGTCCAAAGGAGGAGCTCGCGGAGACGGGCCAAAACAAAGGCAACTCGGAGTCAAATGAGATATGACCGCGACTATCCCAATTCTCTGTCATTGAACCCCACTTCTCGTTGTATGCCAATCGGCGTAAGAGAATGAGAACACTGTCAAGTTATTGGGCGTGGTAAGGGCGTTGGCTATTTGATGCCGGCAAGCCGGAGGTAAGGCAAACTGAAGTAATATGGCCTCAGTGTTACCCTGAACCGGAATTTGTGACACGCCAGAGCCAGAGGGGCATCGCTTGGGCGACTACTTCGCCCTCACCAGACAATGTAATCCGGCAGTAGCGGCTAGTACTGACGATTATGGGCTCAAGCCGGCGGACATAGCTAGTTGAGATCGCGCTGGAGTCAAGATGAGAGAGACACGCGTTAATTACAAGGAGCCTACATTATTAAGGTAAACCTTAATCTGGCTTAAGCCATACTATTTTCAGGTAAATTTGCTATGGGCTAGGGTTGCCTAGCTGGGATGCGCACGGACTCTGAAACTTTAAAGAAAGTTTGCGGCAAAAAATGTCTCTATATCGTGACGAGAACGACGTCTATTTCCACTGAGAAACTTGGACTAGCCGTTGGAATGCATAAAACCTTGTTTCAATATACGGATACACTCGCTCAGTTTATATGAAGTGATTATGACATTATATCTGCTTAACGGGGATCTACTGTATTCCTTCTCATCCCTGCAGCCTGCTGTTTCAGCCACCCAGAAACCTCTTGGTTACTTCTACAGCGAGGTAGGGACAGTGGGCGGCGCGGCGCGATACCAGGCAACAATGGTAGGACTAGGGTACTGGACAAGACGTTGACAATGAACGACTGGACGCACGTGCAAAGCTAGTTACAAGCCGACTCGCACAGCAAATGACGTATTATTGACAGTTTGCCGCGCAGCTGAGGCTAATGCTAGCATCATCGCTGTGGGTCGTGGTCGATAGGAGCGACTGGAATTGACGAAAGCGCGAATCTGCCAGAAAAGCTTACTGTCGGAATGCGTATAAGCTTTCTAGAGTTTGTAAATACTGAGTGAGAAATACTCATTGCGAAATGCTTGATGACAAATGATCACCGAGAAAAGCTCAGTTAGAAATGCTTGCTGACAAATGTTCAGTGAGAAACGATCAGTCCCACGTGCTCTGCATAAATATCTGTTCCGACCTGGTTGAAACGCAATCCATGACTGCCCATAACGTTTGAGATCATCACACTCAAACCTACAGATTTCCCTTTTGTGCCAACGGCATCAACTTGTCTTTCAAATCATGGCTCCAGCTGTTATTGTTGTGGGAGCAGGAGGCAATCTCGGTCCTTCTATTGTTCGAGCACTACTGGTGCACAAGGAAGACTTTCGACGTGTAGCCATCTTAGCTGCTCCGGAAAAGAAAGGCAAATTCGCCGACTTTGAAGCTCAGGGAGTGGAGCTAGTGATAGGAGACTACAAGGATTCGAATCCTTACCAAGGTACGTCTCGATCATTATTTACAGTCCATAATTCCTACTGACATTACCACGCTGTAGGGTTCGACGTTGTGATATCTCTGACGGGCAATGATATCATGAAATTCCAGCCCCAGATGATAGATGCGGCCGTCGCGGCAGGAGTGAGGCACTTCTATCCCTCTGAGTTTGGGGTTGATATCTGTCAGCCGCCGTTTCTCTCCGAGCGCTACTTCAGAGACAAGCATGTTACACGGAAGCATCTAAGGGCCAAAGCTAAGGAAGTGCCTGAATTTTGCTTTACGTACATTATTATAGGGGTGTTTGCCGAGAGTTTTGCCTTGACGCCGGTGTTTGGAGTTGACCAAGCGAAGAAGGAATTCACCTTCTATGGAGATCTGGAGTCTGAGAGATCTTTTTCTTCCATGGCTGAGTAAGGTGTCCGCTCTATTATGCTTACCATATTTGGCACTAATCAATGTCCAGTACAGCTAGGTACACCGTCGAATCGATCTTGATACCATTGCCCCCAGGCCATCAAGAACGCACTTTACAAGTACCTAATGGCAACTGGAAGGTCAAAGACGCTATCAAGATCTTGGGAGAAGTTCAAGGACTACAATACACCTGTAGTACTAAGCCTCTCAATGAGGCCAGGGAGCTTCAGGAGAAGTCTCGCCAGAGTGGAGACACGGACGGGGAACTGGCCTTTTCACTGAAAGCTTTGTTTGGAACTCCATATTCAATTGTCCCAAAACCCTGGGATAACAGCAAGTTTTCATTTGCTCCAATGACTTTACGGGAGATGTTTATCAGTTTCTATGAGAAATGATAGCAAAGTGGAGCAACCGTTAGCTTCAGATAGCTTTAAGCTTACACGGGTATTTGTAGGCCACATAGCTATTATTTTAGTGTCAAAATTTTACTAGCTTGTCGATATTTTAACTGTGTTTGAGTTTGATCGAATTTCTTCATCTTCACCGCTGCCACCTCAACCACAGCTCTATATTCCCATTCCAATTCACTCTGTCGCCGTAGACGGTTGATCTAAAAAAGTTCTGGCCGTACGAATATATAAAGTGAATCATACATCCTAGCACGTATATTCCTTTATTTTTGTCCATTATAAAGAGTCTGTGAATCATAGCCTCTAACACATGAGGACCAATGGCAAATAGACAGTACTTAGTGGAGAACTTATGCATTAATAGTTGGCAATAATTAATCTATTATTAGTATAATATTCATAAGTCACCGTCATTAGTGCTTTCTGTACTGGCATTCTAGTGGATCCTTCTATAATTATACAGTCACCAGGTCTAATTTTGATTGCAGCTACATCTATAGAGCCTGAAACTTCACATGGCGAATCTCAACGTTCCTGGCTTCACCATTAGCCAAATGTACAGCGTCGGCAACCTCCTTGGTCGTCATAGCCTTCTCGTTCGCATCAACAGAGGACCATCCAATTGCAGCCAGATATGCTTTTCCTTTCGGTTCCCCATCCTCCTTTGCCAGGTCTTCATCAATGCCGCAGTGAGCGATAGCTACGCAACCAACAGCTTTCTCCAAGACAGATAAGAATTTAGCGATATCGGTCTCAAAGGTAGCCGAAATTGAGTAATACGTCACCAGTTCAACTATTGGGGCGCTCAGTACCTCTGAAGGTGGGTGAGGACTGAAATGAACGTGGTACATAGAGGGAGGTGCTACCAGTACTGGTTTCAAAATGCCTCCCACAGCCTGGAAATCTGCTCCGCAGGCCTCGAATTTCCTGTGGGATTCAATGTTATCCCAGTCTGCAGTATTAGTATTAGTCGGATCCGAGTTTCACATTGAGGTATTCGACACATACCGATAAACAGCTGTACTTTCTCTGCAGATTCCTCCCACCTCCCCCAGGTTATCCGCTGAAAACCTTCCTGCCTCGAGAAGACTTCGAAAATGTCACGCAGAGATTGTTCAATAGCAGCCCCTGGCCGAAGATTTAAGATCACAATTGCCGTAACTGGACTAGACATTGTTGAGCAGTTTTCTTAAATACGGAAGAGTCGATGTGACCGCTAACACCAGGGCTTAGCAAGAGCATGTTATATGACTCCCAAATGCAATCTTCTTAAGCTCGATGTCGCGTATTCTGCTCATAACTTCACGGGTTAAACGGAATCTTTCCAGAATGTGGCTCCGTCCAGGATTGTAGGGGGACATTACAGTTTGGAACTCAGGCGTCTACACCGCTTTGCGGAAATCTTTGCGACACAAAACTATAAAGAAGAAACTCTACTGGAGCAAGCTAGCTAAGAGACGGCAAACTGGCATCCTAGTGTGCCCAAAGCCGCTTCTAGATTGTCCTTTCAGTAGTGTTGTAACCAGCCACGAATTCTGTAGAATGAGGTTGACTGATGATTGGCCACGCAGAGATTTCCAAATGGGGAAATGTCATGAAAACCCGCCGCACAGTGCCGCACCACTGGCTCGGTGAGCACAGACATAATTTAGGTTTGCTTATATCCAACCATTCCTCTTTAAGAGTAATATAAGGTAAACGTGAAGAGTTGCAGAGAAAGCTTAAATACTACAACAAACAAGCGCACATTGCTGTATTCTTGCATCATACAACGGCTTCCATTTTATCAATATGAATTGCATTTACAATCTACTTTGGCATACAAGGCGTCAAATACCATCAGATCGTCTTACCAACTGATGAGTTGATTGATGAAACCACCGACCAGAGGACTAGGACTAAATTGCCCAGCCTGTTTACGTCCATATACCAGCTGTTGCGAAACGTAGGTCTTTTTGCGGTTACGACGACCAAATATTGGTAATTGCCATGCGTGTAAGTTTCAATACGAGACCGGCAAGTTCGGAAATCCAACGACGGTCCCCTCGCAGCCAACCATTTGAGGCGCAGGGGTTCAGGTACGTTCGCTAGTATGGGAAACTTGTTCTTGCTCGCCCAGACGTCAAGAGATATGGTGCAGTGTGGCGATCGACTCCTCCGTGGAATGGAAGTGGACGCTATCGCACAACTGCGCGATGGAATGGAACCATGAAGGGATGGATGACATTGGAATGGATGATGTGTTGAGGCTATCTACAACTCGATGGCTAGCCCAGCGCCGTCTAGCGCTAATTTCTCATTAGCCCCTAAACGTAACTCTTCTTCTCACCCCTGACCACCTAAAACTTGCGACTCGGGCAGCTGTAGAAGGTTGTGTTCGTGAGACCAGCCTTTTGCTAGGAGCGCAGAGTCTGCACAATGCCTATTATATTGGCCCCCATCCATACGACTACGCGAAGAGTCTAACATTCACCCCGCAAGATGAGAAAGCAGGGATGCCTGGTGACTCTCTTCTCGACTTTTATTGAATACGAGCTTCTTTGCTGTATCAATTCATGAAGTTTCTAGGCCCACCAATTCCTCGAATTATGCCCATCGATACGCGGGATAAGGGCAACAGCAGGATAATAAAGCGGCGTCTCATCCTGCACGACAGGCAAAATACCATAATTGCAGCACCTACGATTCCAGCGTGGTCTCCCACCGCAGTACTAAATAGGCCCAAAGAAGGTTAACTGGTGTTGATCGGACGGGGAACTGTGCTTTCTTCTTGGTATGGCCACAACTGCTTATAGACTAAGAAAACTTCTATACCCTAACATGCCGTTAGGGTACGGTCAGTAACTGGGCTCGGCTGATCCTCTACTAGTGGGTCGCTGGAGGATGCCATAACAAAAGGCGCTACATTATAACGCGAAGCAAACTGCACAACCACCCAGCTGATAATCGCATCGTCTTGTTTAGGCAATGTAAATTAGGGATCGGCATGGATAATATCCAGGCCAATTTTCCATATCCATATCCGTATCCATATCCAGGTAAATTATCTATATCCATATCCATATCCGTATCCAGATATTTTGGCTTATCCATATCCATATCCGTAATATCCATGGATATCCGTTTTATCCTTGGATAGCGATCACGTGCTCTGAAGACCACGTGATTGTAAGCTTTTGCTGGTCGCCATTGCGTATGAGAACTTCTTCAGCGAGAATAGGATCGTACAATTCCATGGACTATATTGACTCCTCTCGAGGTCTTTGTTTAGAAAATCTTTTCAGATCATAGTAAACTGCGTAAATATTTGAGATGAACGACGTAGCAGGGCAATAACTAAGACCAACTAACATCATACGGTATTATTTTTTCGGGCAGTTCCTCTAAACGACATAGCTTTTTCCAGCGATTTCGCCGCTGAGGGCTCCGATCTATCCAAAGGACAACAATTCGTAATCTAGCCAAAGGAGACAACCCGGGCTCGAGGCTCTTATGTGCTCTGAGAGCGTCGCAGGCCAGATTCGCGCTTTGACTGTCTCCTGACGTCAGTGCTATGAGTATATCGCCAACGATCAGGTTTATCACATGGGCATTGCATCTAATATAAGTTGAATGTCCCTCGAATCGTATAACAGGACCCTCATTGCTCGAAAGCTGCTCTAAGGAGTCATGCTTCTCCACGAGAATTGCATGTAACTCGGATATCAACACTTCATTATTTGAAGCATTATCTGCCGTGACCGTGAGAAGTTTTGGACCGAGATTTAGCTCCTCAAGGAGGTCCGACACCACTGTCGTCATGTTCTCCCCACTGTG
>NW_027118186.1:0-30543 GCF_038497915.1 Lipomyces doorenjongii | reverse complement strand
CAGGCCAGTGCACAACACCAGAAAAGAAAGCGCCAAACAGATAGATCTTTTATCACTTCTAGCACTATTTTGACTGGAACAGAAGGTCGTGGTCGGTGCGTCCTGCCAAGAAGACGTAGTCGAGGGTGAGAGCGCAGAGGGGAGAGCCGTAGAAGAAACCCGTACGCCTAGACGATGTTGGCGTAGTATGCGTGATTGGAGAACACGCTGTGCAATAATTTAAATGAGTGGTCGTTCGTTGATTGAACATATGGGAAAGTGTGGCAAAGGTCCTTAATAGCCTTTCTTGGACAATTCGGCGCTTGCTTTGTTCATGCTGAATACGAAGGAATACGGAGCTGTCCATGACTGTAGCAATCAGCCGATCCTCCACCTGGGGCAATCCCATGACCGTGGGGATCATGTGTTCTGCTGCACAACTCCCAATAGCACGAACCCTCGAAATGCTTTGTGAGCTCGATCGCAGCGTTCTGTTACCCCCGCAAAATGGCAACACTCATATGATCGGCATCGACTGCCCGAGCCCTGGTCCCGAGACCATGTTCTAGGGAGATCTCGAACTGAGGCGGGCCTCGTCAAAGTCAAAGAAGGATACACGTTTTTCGAGGCGGGGTATATCTGCTAGGGTTTTCTGTGCCTTCTGTTCCAGAATAACAGGTCACGCCAGCGTGCTCTAGTGATGCAAAGTTATGGACTGCTGTCCGCGGGATTTTAGTGCCAGCTGTAGGGTTCGGCTGGGAGTTCCCTGATTTAGGCTGGTCTGGGCTGTTCGAGTTCGAGTCACATCCTGACCGGTCGTAGCTTTTTTTTTGCGGTGGGCGGAGTAACGGAAATTTTTTTTGTTGACGGGAGAGTCTACCCAAGTTATGGTGACATACCGGCTGACTGCGGCGAAGTTGAGTGATCGACTCGCGAGCAACCAAACCAGTAATCTCCCTTTGAAGATCGTCGACATTGCCCTACGTCCAAGGTGCAAGTAGCTGGTCGGGACATGCAAACTGGAATATCTGACACCGATCAATCGTTAAGACTCACAATTCCAATGTGTCCTGGAATTGACCGAAGGCGCACGTCATGTTGAGCGCCTTGTGTGCGATGACGTAGTTGGCTTTTCAATTTAACCGTAGGCCGGAGGGTAAGAGAACAAGTACGAGCTGGAGCAGCGCTAAAGCGAAGTACCTAAGCATTGGTGTGAGGTTTAACCGAGTTAAAGTTTAATGCAGAGGCCAAGCGAGTCGATCTTCTCACGTTGCCATATTATTGGATGGGAAGCGGAAATGTCTTCTAGTACGCAATGCTTCTCCGAGTCACATTTCTGTTCTTTTGTGGGCTGCGGCAAGCGAATTTCGACGGCGAATGAGGAGTGGTTCCGAGCTACATCTAGATTGGGTGATGAGTAGGGAGCCGCCAGGGGTGCGCAGGTTACAGTTGGAAATTTGCCTGGGAATTAATTGGTCTGCCTGAGCCAAGACCACCGATCAATACAAAGGCTGTCTGTCTCAAGAAGAAAGTAGTTCCTCTGCTATCATGCAAAATTTCCAGTCCGGGGACAACATCTAACATGGCTTCAGGTTTTATTGGACTTGAAATTGTGCGAGCAGTGACGTCATTTCAGTTTGAGTGGGGAGACGAGGACGGGCCGAGTAAATTGCAGAATAAGTAAAAAGTTTTCCTAGTCCGGTAACCTACCAACCCATGTTCTACACTTGCCCCATTAAAAACTGTCCACGCGGGGCATGACAGGTATTCGCTTGTAGAACATTTCAAACTACTTGACAGCCCCGCTCCAAAGCAATGACCATAATACTCAAATAAAACATGAGCATGCAGTTAGATTGATTCTCTAATTATATACAAGGATTCACACAAAACAATTTTGACTTTCTTTTTCGGTAGGCAAGCATATAACAGACGCCATCCATGATTCCCAATCCCAATTTAGTTTTGATCCAGTTCTTTTCCGCCACAATTTCCAACTCCATGATCCGTTTAATAAAATGTCCAGCCAATCCCAATGAATAAAGATGCGTAAAGCGACGCAGCGGGTCCCATTTGATCTGTCTATATTTTTATATATAGCAAATATGAACCCTCCAAAAAACAACAATGTAGATCTGAGACGAGTGGCCGATGATGCAGCACATGCATACGTGTCTAGACATGCATTACATGCCATAGAGAAGAGTGTTCGGCGCGACGACACGTCGACGAGGGACCGCAGAACTGTAGCGCGGCTGCTGCATGCCGCTCTGGAGTCTGCCGTAGTAGAGATCATGGCTGCCGTGGCCCTTCTCGTAGAACGGAACAAAGTAGTGGGTAGGCGGAGACATTTCGACCTGAACCTGCACAGCTGACGACCGACGCCCGCTCTCAGAAGCTGAGGACTGGACAGGGAGTAGTGGCGGTGAGACTGGCGCCGAATGACCTTGGGCTCTGGCCTTCTCGTAGTCATGCAGCTTGCAGGTCTCTGAGCAGTAGATCGAGCCGGCCGGACATACTTTGTCGCAGACGAAGCAGTAGTCTTCTAGCCAGGTCATGGTATTAATACTGCGGACAAGGTCTGAAGGAGAGATTGAATTTATAGACGTCGAAGGTGAATGGTGTCGATGGAAGATGATCTACCGATTCGGATGAAGGCGGCCGAAGGTTGGATATATAAGCGGATTTGGAATGCCAGCGTAGCAGCTTGGGGCCGGTCATCTAAAAAAAAAGACGTGAGTCACACGGTGACTTTGCATCGATGGCGCAAGTACCGACACCCGCCCAATGCGCCGGGTAACAGCGCTGACGTGCTGTGAACCTTGGCACACGTGCTACCACATTGGCAAAATATGGCTCATCTGCAATACCCTCAATGCAGACATGCCACATACCTTCGTTCACGCCATTGCGAAATTATGGCGCGAGAATTGACCAACGACGGAGCCGCACGCACGCACCCGCGTGGCCAAATGTCGCTCTGCTCTCTTTCCCACAAAACGTGCCGCTCTTTTGTGACCGCTAGCGGAATGGAAGCAGCCTTGCAGTTACGCGACCGACACACCACACCTGCCCCATTCTGCTGGTCGTGATCGACCGACTGTTGTTCGATCATGATCCACGTCACCAGCAGAATTGAGCATCAAATCCAAGCAGCACGCAATGCCTCCTACGTGGCACGATTGCCAGTTGGCGCCGACAGCCACTTGTTGGCGCCATCTTTGCTATTTGTGGGTGCTATTTGTGGGTGAGTTGTGTTGATCTCTGTCTGTTGTCTCTTGAAACTACATAATCACAGATACTAGTAATCGTCAGTTTCTGTTTCAGAGCAGGTGATAAACCCGTAATATTGCGATAGATAATAGTCACTTATCGACCAACTCCCTAGCTATCGCCATATTGATATGCGATTCTCTCGAATTGCACCATTATTTACTACATAAATGAGTCTTGCTTACGCGCGCTTGGCGATTCTGAGATGGACCTCATCGGGTGACGGCCACCAGGGTGTTTGTTCATTCTTCGACCTACAAGGTCACCCCAACAGTAATAATACCGCGTACCTGGCATTATTACACTGTTGTTAATCTTAGATACCTTGGCATGTCTTTGATACCTTCAAGCCAGTATTCTCCTTGTCGGCACCCACTGCGAGAAATTGCTCTTGGGGTCATCGTTGATCGATGTTTTCGTTGTATGTAGCTGCGCATTGAACCAATATTTATCACGGTTTATGAAGGTCCTGTAAAGGCGCTCCGGCCACACGCACCAGCGTGCGGCGAATGCCGTGTTGGAATTTGCAAATGAAAGAAACAGTGAATGCAATCAATTGCTGAACCTTGGTCGCTAGCCTTATTGCAATACTTTGTAATATGGCCCCTCGATGTCAGCTTGAAGGGGTTCGTAGTATTCGATCATGGTTAGGCACGATGACGTAGGTTTTGTCATTGTTTGTCATTCTCACAAACCCTTGACAGCTTCCGTGAATAAGCGATGTGGCAGCCACGAACAGTGATGTAAGTTTGTCAGTTATATCATGCTGCAGAGCCGTCCTCTACCATTGTGCAATATATATAAGTGTGCTAAGTATCCCGCAGGTCGACATTCACGACTCTCATACTATTGTTTTACACCAATTGCCCGACAATTTGTCACCGTATGTGGATGTTTTATGCGAGAAGAGTGGTCATTAACACTTTAGATACAACAGGTTCCGAAAATGAGTGCGCACGAAAATAAAGCCGAAATTCTTAAGTGGGCGAGTCAGGATGGCGAGTTCAGACGCAAGCCGGTACGTTCCGCTGTCTTTGGATTTTCTGACGGCTCGGGTACGGGTCTAATACAGTATTTTTCTTTAGTCTTCGTTCAGGAAATTCATTTCGAAAGAGGCCGGCGCTGAGTATCCGCCTGAGAAGGGCAGATATCATTTGTATATCTCGTGGGCGTGTCCATGGTACGTAGGCGCAACGGCGAATTGACCCGTGATGGTGCTAATGCTCTCGTAGGGCCCATCGAACTGCGATTGTGAGAGCATTGAAAGGATTACAAGGTGTTATCGGCCTGAGGTATGTGTTGTCCGTAAACCTCCGCTAATGTGTGCTAACACCGTTAGCGTCGTCGACTGGTATCTCGGTGAGTTAGGCTGGAAGTTCTCCACTCCAGAGGAAACCCCAGGCTCAACCATAGATCCTTTGCACCACGCATCCCACCTGCGTGAGCTCTATTTCCGGATGAACCCCGACTACGAAGGAAGATTCACCGTACCAGTACTGTGGGATAAGAAAACTGACACCTTGGTCAACAATGAGTCTTCTGAGATCATTCGCATGCTCAATGAGGAGTTCGATGACTTTGTCGATGACAAGTTCAAGGGTGTGACGTTTTACCCTAAATCGCTCCGAAAGGATATCGACGAGCTGAACGAATGGGTTTAGTAAGTCAAGCAACATTTGTTGTTTTCGTCTGTTATTTTATCTAACGACATTACAAGTGACACCGTCAACAACGGCGTCTACAAAGCCGGTTTTGCAACAAAGCAGGAAGTTTATGAAACCCACGTGATCAATCTGTTC
This sequence comes from Lipomyces doorenjongii, assembly GCF_038497915.1. Taxonomy (NCBI): domain Eukaryota; kingdom Fungi; phylum Ascomycota; class Lipomycetes; order Lipomycetales; family Lipomycetaceae; genus Lipomyces; species Lipomyces doorenjongii. Next base: position 25,492 of record NW_027118186.1, on the reverse strand, counting down.
AAGTCTCTAGATCGACTTGAAGGCATCCTCGAAAAATCCACCGGCCCCTACATCTTCGGCGATGTCCTCACAGAGGCAGACATCAGGCTCTACACGACCATCGTAAGGTTCGATCCCGTGTACGTTCAGCACTTCAAGTGCAATATCGGTACTATCCGTCACAATTACCCGCAACTGCACAAGTGGTTGCGTCATTTGTACTGGGATATCCCCCAGTTTAAGGAGACTACGAATTTCGAGCACATCAAGAAGCACTACACCAAGAGTCATAGGCAGATTAATCCGTTCGGCATTACACCTGTCGGTCCTATTCCCGATATCGAACCCAAGTAACGTTGTATTTCGCAGGTCTATCTAGTTCAGTCCTTGTAATGAATTAACATTTGTTGATAATATGCACAAAAAACAAAAATTCCAAGTACATGCAAAGGGTACTAAACCCAAAAATACCAATTCACGCTTCGCCTGCCATAACCATCTTACATGCAATCCACAGCCCGTCTATCGCAATCTGTGAGCTGGACTTCCCCGTGACGTGAGAACTATCATAAGCAATGCCTTTATCAGTGATAGAAGACCATCCATATGGTCTCTTCTTGCCGACAGTTATGGTATATTCCGGCCGACGCTTCGCAAACCTGTCCGAGCTCAGCCATTCCGCAAGTTGCCGCATCAAGGCATCGTCATCCGCACAAGGCCCAAACACCACTAAACTCTAGCATATGGATGTTAGCACGAGTCACAGTATTACGTCAACGCTGCACGCAATATCCTACCAATCGGTCCGAAGGACTAGTCGATTCCATTATTCGAGGCATCATCTCAAGTGATTTCATGGCGGCGATGTTCATACATATCGCGACCTCGGAACTTGAGACAGTAAGGTGGTCTTCGGAATCACTAATGATGTCTGACAGGGAGGCATCCAGGACGCTCTCGGTTGGTGACTCAGACTTGCCTAGGCCATGTCGTGGCACAACATCGTCCGACGTTACAGAGATATCAAGTGACAATGTAAGTTCCTTCGCATGAAAGTACGTCCTCATAAGATCGCCGTACACATAGTCCTCGTAAAAATACATTGCACCGGAATTAAGCATCCATTTTGGCGACCCCGGTCTTGATACCGGGATGCATTCAAACAGGTCGTCATCAAATACGCGGCCTGCCAGCTGCCTCTGAACTGCGTCCAAGACCAACTCACGAGGGAATCGATCTTCGTTCTCTACTGCTGTGCCCGCCTTCAGGTCAGATCCGCCGTCGATTGCCGCTTCAATTCGGCTCTCAATCTCAGCAAGGATGAGAACTTCGTGATCGGCCTCTTCCGGACCGATCTCCCATATCCCAAACCGATCTTCAGGGCAGAGCTTATAAACTCGTTGCGAAACACCGAAATAATCCCAGCATAAAACGTGAAGCACTTGATTAGGCCTCCGGATACCGCCGGCATTGGAGTCGAGCGCAAAGATTGCACCGCATTTCGTCTCAGGCACAATCTCAACCGTAGACGAATCCCACCTCGCGCTGTTCATTGCGCGCAAGAAAATACTCTCGTGGTTCCCGCCGGGGCAGAATTGGTCCGGAATGCAGAATATGTACTTCACATTAATATTCTGCCGTAATGGCGGAGCTACGTCACTATTCAGGTACGACTTTATTTTTGCAAATAAGGCCGAAATGAATGAGGAAATCAATGTGACAGAGTATGGCTTCGAAAAAATATGTCGCACGCGACATGACTCTGACGGAGCTTGGCCACCACCCCAACTGATTATCTCATCCGCTGTGTCGTTGACATAGACAACACTAGGAATCTGTTACGTCTTAGTCGTGGTCATTTCAGAATTAATTAGTCGCAATAGCTGTTAACTCACAGCAAAGCCCGCATCACTGAACCAGTCTTTTATCAGAACGACATCCCTCATGAAGTCGTACTTGACACCGACAACCGTGACCGCATGACTCATGTATATGCCGACCACAATTTTGGCCTCGTTCTTCGGCTTAATCACAGTAGAGACACTGAAGCTCCGCTCTATCCCCTCAATCACGTCCAGCACTCCATCAACCCATAATGCCGGCCCTTGAATTGTGACTCCAACTCGTCGGCACAACGGACATTGAGTCGTCTGTGCCAGCCAGGGTTCAATCATTTTGCGAGAGAAGTAATGTCCACATGAGATGTTGACCATATCATCGCCAATATCCTGCAACAGTGGGCATATAACAAGCTGACGTAAATCGCTCACCACTTTATTATTTCTGGTGCGCACTGCGTCCTGCAACAACTCATATGGTGATCGTTGTCGACCAGGTATGTCATTTCCCACAGGATTGATCATATTGTCTGGCTCAGAGATTGGCGGCGGCCAGATATCTGTCAAGTCAGTCTTCTGGGGTTCATCTAGCGCATCTAGGAGCGCGATTGCATGGTTAGCCTGAATGTTCCTATTTAGCAGGACTCCGGAGAGTTTGATGAGACTTCCCCGAGCTGTCGTGGAGAATGCAGTTGATACTGACGACCGCAGGCAATGTAGCAGTCCCATGATAAGCGCATCCTTTCTTCCAGTCCCAGAGAGCTTTGTGCCATCTACAATGTCTGTTGTGATATCTCTGATCCGATTATCAGTCATCTTGTGAGTGCGATCTGGCTTGCTGGATATTCCGGTCAGGTCTGAGATGATATTAATGATGAAGTCAATCAGCCTGTCCGTCGGCGTACGTAATGCCTCTTCGATAACAACCAGCTTTTCTATCCAGCTATCCCATATTCCACTTGTTGAGATTGCTCGAATCAAGGCTTCGTGATCAAACCCTTGCGATTTGTCTGCCGCAATATCAATGATTCTGCGTACAAAATTCACATTCTCGTGCGGCCGTGTAGCAATCACCAGTTCTCTTATCATCACAGTTGATGTATTTCTCAGATAGTAGCAAGTCTCTAAATCCGCCAGCTTCTCGTATACCGCCACGCGCTGCATCTTCTCAGGCCATGGGCATACATCCCGCATCAAACATACCGCCAGCACTGTGTGAACTACATTCGCATAAGCGTCGTCGTATGGCTGGTCATTTCTCCACATCCAACGGTTAAATAATGTATGCACAACCTCAGTCAGTACGTCTGCGGTCAGCACCCATTTCCCTGTTACCTCAGCAGTCAACTTCCTGATACTGATAATCCGTTGGCCAAGCATGACAAAATTCAACTTTGCCATCTTGTCTATATATTCAGGACCTTTCACAGCCTCTCCCACAAGCTCCAGCACAATTCTATTCAAATTCTCGCTAATATCCAGTGCCATAAATGTAGATGTCGGCGTCGACGGCTCTTCCATGCAGGACAAGTCGTGTTGCTCAGACCCGAATGTCGTCGTGAGATGTAAAGAGAGCGACAGCGACTGTGACCTGCTGGCAGGCAGTGAGAACGACTGTCGGTCATACGTTGTTTGTGCAATGCTCTCGATGCGTGATAACTGGACAAACGACGCTAGGCCGGTCGGGTTGTAGTCGACGCTGTTCTGTCTGCTGTCGTCGTCTTCTGGAGCACGTTCATCTGTCTGTCGTACTGGCACTGGCACTGGCACTGGTCGTTGGAGTGACATATTGAATCTGCCACGAAACACTATATCTTAGAGAACCACTTTAGATTGCTTCGTAGTGCAACTGAGTAAGTCTGGCACCAGCGTACAATCGATCGCTAGCTCAAGGTACTAAATTGGATAAACATGCCATGCCGACGACCATCAGTTGGAGTGCTTAATGTAGCATTTCGTATGTCATGATGGTAGTACCCACTTTGAAGTGCCCAATGTTCAAGCATTGCGTACGAAGGTGCGTACATCATCAAACTCTAATAATTACAGTATGTACACACCGATAAAGGAAACGAAATTGTATGCAATCAATAAATTTAAAACATCCTAGGAATGGCATTTAATAAGTACAATATATAACTAGCTTTTGTGGTAGCCAACTCCTTCAAACGCCGGTGATATGAAACTCTTTCGTAACCCTCGTATCTATTTTCGTACTGCTAACGCAAGCTTATGCTTCTTCAATAGCAGGAACGAGCGCCTTTTCTTTCGCGCTCTTCGCCTTCTTCAAAAATCCTCTACTTTCCCTTGCCTGCTCTAACCTCTGAAAATCATCTTTAAATTGTCTAAAGAGTAAGATGCATGCACGCGCGTCTTCGACTGATGAGTGCTCGTCTCCCTGAATATCAATACCCAGGAATTCCTTGGCAAGTTTCTTTAAAGATGGTGCGCGGCCTTTGCTTATTTTTCGGAATGCAGCATGTTTCGATGTATCACGGATTAGTCTCTTGGGGTGCGCGATCAAGAGCACTTTCAAATCATTAGACACTGCATGTCCGACTAAAACCCGATCCTTCAAAATATCCGCAACTTTATATTGAACTTCTTTAAACGATTTGGCTAGATCTATGTTAGTATTTTGATATTTGATATTTGCCATCGATGTAGGATAATACCCCATACCGTTCTGCATGTCCGACGGTCTGATACCACTGACCCACGTTCGCCAATCCGTAACTTTCTCCTCAGGTCTTACAAATTCGTCCATTACGACGGCTCCATAATAGTTGACAATCGATACTCTAGCTAGAACTGATCTCTTGCCTTCATGACCGACGCCAACGAACTCGCAGTCCAACGACACATACTTTCCAATCGCAGTTTTTGTCTCGTCAATCTCGACTGGCCGATTCGACCAGGTTTTCAATGCATCTTTTCCGGCAGTTTTGTCATCAGCTCCCATAGCTGCGAATAAATGTGCCGTAGCGGATTTAGCTGACCGCTTGGCACTGGATTGAACTGCTTCTGGTCCATACACCTTCTTTAGATCCTCAATGGGAATATCATTATCATCCGCCCATTTTAGCAAATCTACCGCACTCCGATTTTTGCTCGAGTTCGCGTTCTTTTCGACAATCTTGGAGACAATACTCTCTAGTGATTGTTTCTTCTGCTTGTGCTTCCGGTTCGATTCTCCCGTGCCGTTGGATTCTTCGTCTTCGCGTTTCCGCTTTACTGTCGGCTTTTTCTGAGATTGTTGAAAGGCTAGCCAATTAGCAGATAGTGTTCCTGCCATTACGCTTTCAGCTGGCTCTAAGCCGGTGTAAATTTCACAAAATAATATTCTGGGCTGATCCTTTGAACGTACAACTGTTAGCTTGCGGTTAACGTTGTTGCCCCCGACAACTTTTTTTTTGGTTTGGGAGCAAATAGCTGACACTGTAACAACTAGCTCCACATTGACCGTACCAGTTGTACAATTTTAGTTGCGGCTTGTACCTTTTGACTAAGACTCCCAAAGAGGTCTAGCGAGAGTTCCCCTGGCACTCGAAAAATTTCGAATGCTCATTTCATGTACGTGATCCCGCGCAAAGTTCACTGACCTCACTGCATGCAAGGCATACTATATTGCAAAATGTCAGGTCCCAGATCTCGAAATAAGAAGCAACAGGTTACTAAACGTGTGAACGAGAAGCAGTTAAAACGAGACCGCGATGTGAAGGAACTCCAAGACCTGGAACGGCGAATACATGACTTCGTATGTCAATATCTCTCAACAAATGTGTTATCTGCAAACTGCTAATATAATATTAGGACCCGAGAGAAGTGACTGCCTTTGCTGAACTACCTATATCTAAGTTTACGTCTATTGGCTTGAAACAGTCGCATTTCACGACCTTGACCGAGATTCAGAGAGCTGCGATTCCAGTGGCATTGAAAGCAAAGGATGTATTAGGCGCCGCCAAGACCGGCAGTGGGAAGACTTTGGCATTTTTAATCCCGGTATGTTAATGAATTGCCGAATATGTATGGGAGCTAATCGGGGTAGTTGCTGGAATCTTTGTACCGGAATCAATGGACACAACACGACGGCTTAGGAGCTCTAGTAATCTCGCCCACACGTGAGCTCGCAATACAAATATTTGACGTCCTCCGCAAAATAGGTCGTGCTCATTCGTTTTCAGCTGGCTTGGTTATTGGCGGAAAAGACGTGCAGGTTGAGCGGGATCGAATTTCGCGCTTGAACATTTTGGTCTGCACGCCAGGTCGCCTACTACAACATATGGACCAAGCGGCTGGATTTGAGATGGGGAACCTAAAGATGTTGGTCTTGGATGAGGCAGATAGGATTTTGGATATGGGATTCCGTAAGACGATTGATGCTATCATCCAACACTTGCCCAAGCATAGACAAACCCTACTATTTTCAGCTACCCAGACCAGGTCAGTTGCTGATCTCGCTCGATTAAGTTTGTCGCCAAATGCCGCGGAGTATATTTCAGCACATGAAAAAGCATCATCAAGTACACCTACGACTCTCAAGCAATATTATGTGATAACTCCGCTGCCAGACAAGCTCGATACATTGTTTGGTTTTCTTAAAACACATCTCAAGGCCAAGATTCTCGTGTTTGCATCATCATCCAAGCAGGTTCGGTTCATGTTCGAGGCATTCAAGACACTTCATCCTGGTATTCCTCTCATGCATCTGCATGGTCGGCAGAAACAGACAGCGCGGATAGACGTCACCGATCGATTCGCCGAGTCCCGATATGCATGTTTATTTTGCACAGATATTGCTGCACGTGGTCTTGATTTCCCATCCGTCGACTGGGTCGTCCAACTAGATGCCCCGGAGGACGCGGAGACATATATTCATCGCGTTGGTCGGACGGCAAGGTTCGATTCTGCAGGTCGCGCTCTACTGCTACTTACGCCTTCCGAACAAGCAGGAATGCAAGCTAAACTGGAAGCGAAGAAGGTACCGATTGAGAAAATTACGATCAAGGAATCCAAAAAGAGAAGTATACGTGCAGACCTGCAAGCTCTATGCTTCAGGAATCCGGAGATTAAATATCTCGCTCAAAAGGCTTTCATATCATATTGCAAGTCGATTTTCATCCAGAAAGATAAGGCGATTTTCAAGTTCGCAGAACTACCGGCGGAAGAATTTGCCGAGAGCCTTGGTCTTCCAGGAGCGCCGCGCATCAAATTTTTGAGTAGCCAAAGGTCTAAGGAGATAAAGAACGCTTCGCAACAGAATCTATCGGTTGATTCGGAAAGTGAAGACGCCAGCGAGGATCAGGGTAAACCAAAGACCAAGGACCTTGTGCGAACGAAATATGATCGCATGTTTGAGCGCCAGAATCAGAATGTCTTGTCGCAGCACTACATGAACCTGATCAAAGACGAGAATGCCAATGCTCGCAAACTGGATGAGGATGAAGATGATGGATTCATGTCAGTTAAGCGACGAGATCATGAATTATCCGACTCGAGTGCATCAGAAGATGAGACAGAGCAACGTGAGCGGAACAGTAGGCCGGTAACTACATTAGAGATCGACAACGCTCCTGTTTCCAACCGCCAGGCGAAGGCTGCGCTGTCGAAGAAGGCCATGTTGAAGTATAAACCAAATCCCACTAAATTGGTATTTGACGACGAAGGTAAACCACATGCAATATATGAATTCGAAGACGAAGAAGATTTTAAGAAGCACGGCAAGGCTGAAGAGCAGAAGACGGAATTTATCAATAGAGAAGGGCAGCGAATGCGTGAAGTGGATATGGTCGACAAGGCGATTGCGAAAGAGAAGCGGAAAGAGAAGAAATGGAAACACAGAGAAAGAGAACGATTGGCAGAAAATGAGGACATGTCCGAAGGATACGATGAAGAGGGCATGGAACATTCTGAAGTCGATGACGTGCAGATTGGTGGAGGTGGTAAGCGGAAGAAATGGTTCGATGAAAAAGGTAAAGCCAAACGAGCGAAGCCAGAGGTTGTTGAGATTGATCAACCAAAGACTCTCGACGATTTGGAGGCCTTATCCCTTAGCCTGCTTAACCAATAGAGGATCGGTGACATAACCAATAATATACCAATGCATTCAAAACACTAGAAGTGCACTTAACACTATAACGTATGTACAGGTCGTCAGAACAACGCAATGATGATACAAAACCCAGTGATGAATAATCGTAATAAAATACACTAATACAACAAAAATGGCGGTGCGACCTGCTGGTCTATGCGCACTGAGTTAGTGTCGAAAGCCTAGGCAATGATATGTTAAAAATGAGCATGAGCTGTGCGGCAATAGAGCGCAGTATACCTCTATGTGCAATTCAATCAGTACTCGCTTGCGGGAGCCAGCAAACCGCCGATATTCCTCGGACACGCTATATACATAAGTTAGTAGAATCTTTAGTACCCGATCTGCAATGGACTGACCTCGCCAAGTTCCACTTCTGCACCCTCCGCAGACACCCTATGACCGTTCCCGTCCGGTGGCGTCCCATACCACCGCAAACAAGTAGAGGATACTTATCCTTATGCGCTATTATGTCCAATGCTCGGACGATTCTGCTTTCCGGCAGCTGATCCCACGGGTTCGTAGATCGTGGACGTCGGCCCGAGGATCGTATACTCGCATCGGCGTCCACTTCATCATTTTCCACATCCGCTCCACTTTCAATTCCTAGGTGGTGTATCTGTATCGCATTCGCTCGAGTAAACCTTACAAATGCCTCCGAAGGTTCTTCCAGTTCCAACCAAATCACAGCTGTTAACCGCAAGTCGGCAATGAACGGGAAGTTAATAGGCGTCGGCTGGCCGGACCTGTATAATTGATCTTCCACGGGACAAAAGTTCAGTGGCGGCACTAGTTTTTGGAATGGAGGATGCTGTAGCGTAGCCATTTCAGATGCTGTGCTACTGTTGGTAGACGACGGAGAGTTCGAGTCAAAGTCATCGTCGTTGAGATCATCCGCCATTTCGTTGACAGAAATGGGCAAGCAAATTAAAATAGTAGATCTCAAAGTGATTGCCTAACTGTTGAGCCAATTACTGGACGAATCGTAGTGCCATGGATTAACATAGTCAATATCGGTGACATGGAAAACCGATGAACCCACACGTGGAATGGTGAAACAAACTTTCGCGCTCGAATTGCACACTCATACATGCACAAACACTACCATTAGATCTGATCCCACCACGTACCCAACAAACAAATGACCGATTCAGAGAATGTTACGCCGGATCCTGAGCGTCGTACGCCTTCGGAGACGTATGTGACGTATTTGTCTATTGCTACTACCATGGGGGATTTACTAATAGGATGACGCAGGCTTTACATACGCAACCTCGACGAGAGCATTAAGATCCCCCTATTAAAGGAATCACTGGATGCCGTCTTCTCTCCTTACGGCAATATTCTAGACATAGTTGCACATGGAAACATACGGATGCGAGGGCAAGCTTTTGTGGTGTTTGACGATGTGGAGAGCGCATCGGAGGCGCTAGACGAGGTTCAGGGCTTCGAACTGTTTGACAAACCCATGGTCAGTAATGCTGCAACTATCATGTTACCTATAGCAACTGACCAACTGTGATCTAGGTCATACAATTTGCCAAAACAAAGAGTGATGTTACTGTGAAGCAAGAAGGGGAGGAAGCTTTCGAGGAACACAAGAAACTACGACTGGAAGCTAAAGGTACGTTACTGATATGCTCTGCATAGCGTGTGATGATCACTTATGGGATAATATAGAACGACGGAAAGCAGAGGAAGAGGCGGCAGCGAAGAAAAGGAAAAGGGCAGGAGGTGCAATTGCAGGACGGCCAGCCAAGAGAGTTGCCGGTCCTCCCGACGAGTTATTACCGCCGAACAAGATTCTATTTCTTCAAAACCTGCCGGATGATATCGCAGCCGATAGGCTTACTGAAGCGTTTGAGAAGTTTCCAGGATTTTTTGAAGTACGACTGGTGCCGGGTCGAAAGGGTATTGGCTTTGTGGAGTATGAGACTGATGAAAATGCGGTTGTCGCGAAGGAGGGAACTGTCGGCATTACATTCAGTGATAAAAAGGCCAAGATCACCTTCGCTCGGAAATAATTCATGTGAACGATCTCTAAGCTTTGTCATTTGGTGTTTGCTTGTAATATTATATCGAACAGGTTTTTCTCCTTATAGATAGCAACAACGGATCGGGAAGTTGATCTATTAGTACTTTCTCAGTTATTATTCATTGCAGTCACACGGTCTGAAACCGTGCCAACATAGGACACGTAAGTGAGGAAAAAATTGAGATAAACCAGTAAGTCATAGTAAATTGGGTGATCGGTCTATTATCATTTGGACGGTACGAAACGCTTATGTATGTGACATTAAAACTTAAAGTGCCGCCAAAGAACTTTTTCGCGATTAACTTCTATCTAAACCGCCAGCAACTGGGCCAGCCTGTCGAATTTGTGTTATACCGACAGCATTGCAATTGCGGATTGTCGCGCTCAGTTTCGATATCAGGCAATTCAAGATACTGTAGTCTACAGATATAGCCAATCATGCCGCGCAAATCGCCAGCATTGAAGATCCCGTCATCGACAGTTCTGAAGCAGCTTTACTTCCAGCAAACGAAACCAAAGTCGAAGTATGCACCATCACAAGCACAGTTAGATCACGAGCACCGGATGCGGAAATTCAAGGAACGACCAAAGTTTCCAGTGGTCAGAACCAAATATTTCAGACTCGGTCATAACGAGGTGCATTTTCCAAAGCACTCAGTCTCGCTGCTACGACCATTCTCGACTGACTACAATCCATACCGTGCGACGTTCAGAGTGCCAACGACATTCAACAAATTTGACCTGAGAGACTATCTCCATCACTTGTATGGGTTGACTGTCCGAAAGGTGTACTCGAATTTGAAGGAACACAGGTACAAGCGAACGCTGGCAAAATTTATGACTGTTGAAATGGACGAGCCATTTGTTTACCCGAAGTTACCGGATTCGTTCAAACCGTGAGTACTCCTTTTGAAAATTATATCCTGGTTGAAGTAGCCTTACTAACAAATGCTGTAGATGGGAAGTGGACCAGGTTAAGGAGGCAACGAATTACATGGCGGAAGCTGCACATCGTTACGGTGCATCTTCGCAGGACAACAAGGTATTCAAGGCTTATGAAGGTGTCGCGCAACAGAAATTCCCAACGATTAAGCCTTTTATTTCCAAGAGTTCCGCGAAGATGCTGTTACGGAAAGCTAAGCACATTGAGGAGGCATTTGCTTACCCGCCAAAAAAGGCATAGGCTTACGCTAATGCAGAATAGCATTGTACTATAACTAAAATATGCTGTATATAGAATATCAATCATTTCGCTATATTTCTTATTTAATTTTAATTACACTTCATCGGCTTGCGATTGGTATGCAGTTGTAATCTACGTAAGGCCGTAGTGTTAGTGTTCTAGAAACGTGCGGCGACGGGACGCGATCTTGGGAAGAGCTGCCGTTGATAACCCTGGTAGATTGGAAGATTCTAATACTATTCGCAAATTCCCACTTCATCTTACATTGCTTACCGCAGTTTGTCGTAGACGAACAGCAATGGCGAACGAGCCGACGGCGATATCGCCGGCGTCGTTGGCATCGTTGTCCACAATCTGCTATCTACCGCCATGGAGCCGTCCCCACATCATTGGTATCGCGGGGTCTAGCGGTAGTGGTAAGACGAGTGTTGCATCTCAAATTATTAAGGCATTGAACGTGAGTCATGCGGACTTGAAATCTTACCCTGTGACGAATTGCTAACGAATATGGTGAAGGTGCCATGGACTGTGATACTACCTTTTGACAACTTCTATAGACCATTAAACCCGGCGCAGCGCGAAAAGGCTTTCGCCAAGTAAGTCTAACAGCTATCGCAGTGAGACATGCGTCTAACAATGCGCATAGTGAATATGACTTTGATGCACCGGAGGCGCTAGATTTGGACATGCTGGTCAACGTGTTAACAGATCTCAGACACGGAAAAAAGGTGGAAGTACCGATCTATTCGTTTTCGGAACACAACAGGTATCACTAAATCTGCCGCCACGTCAATGTTCTGACATTACTAACAGAGGGCAGAACTGAACTGTCCACGACTATTTACGGTGCCAACGTTATAATCTTGGAAGGAATCTTCACGCTGTACGATCCACGAATCCTAGAACTGCTGGATCTTAAGGTTTTTGTCGATACGGATCTTGACATATGCATGGCTCGCCGTTTGCGACGTGACATTGTGCACCGTGGGCGAGAACTGACTGGCGCCATGAAGCAATGGTTTTCGTTCGTTAAGCCAAATTTTGAGAGATATGTCAGACCGACTATGCAACAAGCTGACGTCGTTGTTCCGCGCGGTCTGGACAATGTTGTCGCCATTGACATGTTGATTAAGCATGTCCAGCGCACACTTGCTTCAAAGAGTAGACTACATCTTGAGCAGCTTGGACAACTGGTTGGTACCAAAGGAGGGAATACTGCACTTGCAACCAAAGAGAATATTGAGAGTTTAGATACCGTGCGGGTGCTACCCCAGACTCCACAGGTGCAGGCAATGCATACTATCCTGTTTAACCGTGCCACTACCCGAGATGACTTCGTTTTTTATTTTGAGCGCTTGATGGCAATATTGATTGCGTCAGCATTAGACTACGTGCCATATGAAGCCAAAAAGGTCCAAACCGCGACAGGTCTAGACTATATTGGACTTGCCGCAACAACGGAGATTTGTGCAGTGTCAATTTTGCGTGCCGGAGCTTGTTTCGAAACGTCTTTGCGCCGCATATTACCGGCTATTGCTATAGGGAAGGTCCTAATCCAATCGAATTCCCGAACGGGAGAGCCATTTCTTCATTACTTGAAGCTGCCTTCAGGCATTGAGAACAAATTCATTTTATTAGTCGATGCTCAAGCAACAACTGGTGCCGCAGCGATCATGGCCATTCGGGTACTACTGGACCATGGTGCTCTGCCAGAAAATATCTGTTTTGTTACATATCTCGCCGACAAACGAGTTGCGATTAGGCGTATTTTGGCAGCATACCCGAAGGTGAAAGTGGTGGTTGGCAAACTTGAGGATCAGATTCGAAGACGATTCATCGATACTCGATATTTTGGAACGTAGATTTTGTTTGGAATTGTCAATTGTGCATATATAGACGTCGATTTTTGATGGGTCTTTTGTATCTAGTCAATGATAGGTGCTGGAGATAACAGCGAAAGGAAATTTTTAATCTGTGCGATTTGAAAGATATTTTAGTGACCCTTACTACCTAATACATGTATGCAGCCCAAAACTAATTGGGTTAGGTCTAGACACATCGTAGTCATCGGTCGCTATATGTCAACAGTCGACTTCACATATCTAACAACGACTCCAGTGCATGATGTCAGATCCATATGAGAAACTCGCGACATATTTGCTATCGAGCACTTTGGCTTCTCCCCCTACTTCTGAGGCTCTTCAGGTGCATATTAATGCAATCCGCACTACTGTTGTGCCGAAACCTGGTGTATTGTCTACCATATGGCCAGGCATACTACAAGTACTAGCGTACCCGATTCTAACGAACGAGATAATTACGTTATTGGTCGATGAGGTCGTTGAACCTATTATTGCTTCTGGTGCGTCCACGTGGGAGGAGATAAGAACAACGGTCGGAGATGCAGAGACATTATTGGAGACGTCGAAGGCGGACACGAACAGCAAGGTCAAGAAGGCTGCAATTGGATTCCTTTCTTTCTACGACTTCTCTGATGGAGAACAGAAGGGCCTTGAGATAGTGCAAGAAATAGTTGGAATAATAACCATAGAAAATCAGCCGGAGGGAGTAATCACAAGGGTTGAAAACATCATTGATCAATTCCTCACAAATTACTTTGCGGTCCGGCCGACCGTTATTAGATCTGTGTTGGAAATCAAGAAGGCAGGCAAATACTCTGCGACGATAATATCCCGTGTTCAGGAGCTGACGCTTACGATCTTACGACATAACACAACTGGAGTCGATGATATTCCAGCGGATCTACTCAACTACACCGTTACGCAAGACGACATTCTAGCAGAGCTCATGACAATCCAATTTTATGAATCGCTGCTTGATCTATATCTACCACCGACCATTTTTTTTATAACCAAGCCCACTTATCTGGAGATAGCAAATACCTGCAAATCATCAGCTGCTACCAATTTAGAACGCTCCGCAGCATCGCGCACTTTGGGACGTTTGAGCAGGTCGCGCGAGGATGTTTTCAGCGAAATTGACAGCAGTCTAGGAATTGTAAAAAACTTGACACTGCGAGACGAAATCGACCGCACCATGCTTGCGTTAATCCCTGGCAAGTACATCGCGACTGTGAATCCTCAGCTCATACGGAACTTTCCGGTCAGCGCAGCGTCGCTTGTAGATATTTTGCTTAATTGGTGCCACTCTAAGGAGGCACTTGACTTGTTACGCTTAGACACTCCAAAATTGACAAAGCTTCCAGTCCCGGAATTGCTGCGAGTGGGGAAAGCATTGGCAGAATCCTATCACGGCAAGAAGGTGCTAGTCAGCTTGCCAGGAGTCATGGAGGTGCTATTGACTAGACGCGAACGAATGGGCTACAGAATCATGAGGCTTCGGGGCGATATCGTCGACACACTAGCAGAATCTGACTCTGAAACACTAGGTCTGTATTGGTATGACCGTGTTCAAGAGGAAAGAGTTCGTGGTCACTGGGGACGTGAGGAAAATGGAGAGCCCAAGGTCGATATTATGGACAGGGCAGCTTAATTGTACGTATGGCGAGAATCTTAGTATAGTACACGATATTTTCATACATTTACAACCTCTCTGCAATCCAAACTGCTGCCCGACATCCGTTTTTAATTGTTTCAGTTAGAAGCATGTATGGTGTCGCCTTCTCTGCATCATTCTCAACCGCTGTGTCCAAGTGCTCTAATTCATCATCTCTAAACTGGCTCACCGTGGTCGCAAGCGCTCGGAGTTCGTCACTAGCCCGTCCATTTGTTGAAGTTCGAACCTCTTCATCCAATATTCGTACTAAATCCCTTAATTGATTATTGTAATGTCCACCTATGACTGTCTCAACTGCAAGTGTACATGCCATGGCGGCTTCCTTTCCCATCACTGCAGTCCCCACACCAAGCCCGTATGCGGCAATTTTCCATACCGGACTTAACAGGGATGGTCTTACGCGATGCTTATTCTGTAGGTCGTCGAATGCTTTGTGATGACGGATCTCCTGATCCCACATATGCTGGATCAAAGGCGCGACCGAAGGCATTCTACGCTTGAACACGAAATGTTGGCCGGCATATATAAGATCCGCACCTAATTCTCCGGCTTGGTCAACCCGTATAAGACGTGACAAGAATTTTCTTGCTTCTGGAGTTAGAGGAGGGAACTTCTCAGGTAACTTTGCGTCTGCTGTATCGTGCGACTGTGCCGCAATGGAATTGTATTCCATTAATCTTGCGCATCCTGCCGGTGCAAAGGCACGGACCCGAGCTCTGCTGGATCTTAAGATTGGTATAGACATATGCTTGTATGACATTATAGACCAATGCACCCAAATAATAGGAACGACTGACACTATTTAGTCAGTTGATGTTAATATCGCTGGCAGGTTGGTATTGGCTGATCTGAACGCCTGAAGGAATCCCAGTCGCATTCCAGTGGCGGGCAAGGGTTATGGCCGGAATTACTCTCAGAGTTAATTACTCCTTGTACAAATATACGTTAGCGCAACTAGAAAAGTTAGTCCCGACAATCATTAGTTTCCAGATTTTGAGGGTTAGGAGAAAGGAATGTTAAAGACATAATCCGGGTAATCCCCACTCATAATTAATATTTTGCCAATTCAACCGATATTGAGATAATACCACGAGAACATCTACGAAATCATTCATTCCCTACATAGGCAATAGATTTAGACTAGTCACAAGACTTAGATAGCTATTTGCTGACATGACCGGCCAACATGGGCCTCCAGTGGCTATAGTTTACTTCTCAGAGACTGGCACAGCACAGTCACTAGCTGATCATCTTCGCAAGCAATTACTACGACTTCATTTCCAGTCTCTTGTTCTCGACGCCGAGGATGTTGAGCGGGTAATGACGGTGTTGTTTGCTGGCGGTCACGACGAACGTCGTCCGATTGTCGTATTGTTGTGTGCAACAACCGGGAATGGAGAGATTCCGCGACATGCACGCCGCCTTTGGAAGTTATTACTGAGACGCAAGCTCACTTCAGAAACCTGTGCTGGGCTCCTATTTACGAGCTTCGGTTTAGGAGACACGGCGTATGCTAGGTTTAATTGGGCGGCGAAAAAAGTGCATAAGCGCATATTACAACTTGGTGGACAAGAGCTTTGCACTAGAGGTGAAGGAGATGACTCAGCGAGTGGAGGGATAGAGGGGGGTTATGCAACCTGGGAGCCAATACTTTTGTCTTCCTTGCTAGATCTATATCCTCTCGCGGACGGTCTAGAGCGTATACCAGACGATACATTGCTACCTCCAGAATTCGAAGTCCGAATACTTGCACCATCGGAATCGAAGGAGTCGCCTGGCACTCTGCTGCAATCTCGGGTTACGCCAGCTGCACGACTCGGAACTGTTACCGTGAATGATCGCATTACTCCTCCCACGCATTTTCAGGACACGCGACAATTTAAATTTGCAGTTGAACAGAATCATAGGGAATCTCAACATGTGATCCCTGGGGCTACGGTGCTGCTATATGCTCAAAATGATCCGGAAGCCGTGTCGGCCCTCATATCATCTCAGAATTGGGATCATATAGCAGATCATCTGATATCTGTCCCATCTGCTGTGCAGAAGTGGGCAACAACAAATCCACTAACTCTACGATCGTTGCTGACATATCATCTCGACTTGAATGCTGTACCGCGCGCTACTTTTTTTGAGACATTGAGCTACTTCTCACGAGGTAGTGAGCAGCAAGTGGAAAAGCTCAGAGAGTTTGCGGATGCCACGAATGAAGAATATACACAGGATCGCTATGATTATGCTGATCGTCCCCGCCGGTCGGCCTTGGAATGTCTTCTAGAATTCGAATCAGTTAAAATACCTGTTGCATATATTCTTGAAGTCTTTGGTACACTACGCCCACGCCAGTTCTCTATTGCTGGATGGAGTAATGGTCAGATTGAACTTCTAATCACGGTCGTGAAGTATAAGACGATTTTACGAAGAATTCGGCATGGCGTTTGTACAAAATACGTTTCCGGTCTAAAACCAGGAGATAAGTTCCTCTACGAGATTGCCCAACCACAGTCGAAGCCGCCACCTATGGACAAGCCCGTTGTTTTGATCGGTCCTGGCACAGGCGTGGCGCCGTTGCGTGCTCTCTTAAATGAAAGATTTCACCGAGGCATTGATACGCCTTCGATGCTAGTGTTCGGTAACCGATCGCGAAGTGCAGACTTCTACTATGAGGATGAATGGAAGGCTGCCACAGCAGCACAGGAGCAAATTGACGAGAATGGTGTCATGACGATGTCAGGTCCGAAATGTACGATTGTTGCATGCTTTTCTCGTGATGGAAATTCAACAAGATATGTCCAGCAGGTGCTCAAACGTGACGACGTAGCAAGAGAAGTAGGCCGACTATTGGCGCATGAAGGGGGATACGTGTGGGTATGTGGCAGTAAAGGCAATATGCCACGAGCAGTCCGGAGTGCCATAGAAGAAGCTATAGAGACAGTGATTGGAAGCAATGGCGGTAAGGTTGTTGCTGAAATGGACAAGCTTGGGAGATATCTTGAAGAGACATGGTAAAATGTATTCTATGTTTCTTCTTGTACATAATTAATTAAAATCGGAATCGGAGCTACCTGTCACGCAATGTCCACAAGTATTTCAGAAATTTGTGGAGATTCATGTTTCCTGTGTTCAGTCAGTGTTTCGGCCGACTAGTTCTCGAAATGTATGCATGGTGAGACGTTTAAATGAAAGACGTAATTTACGATACTTTTAGAATATATACACAAGAGTCCTACGAAGTGAGGATATATTCTCCCTTGTCGTCTTTCACCAACTTTCCCTGCTTCACATATTTCTCAAACATGTCTTGTGGGACCCAACCCTTCGTGGAATAAAACGGAAGCTTAGACAACATCAGCTCCCAAGTCTCAGCGTCCTTCGCTTGCTTTTCAATCTCCTCTTCAGTGAAATTTACCGGAGAGACCAGCATATTGTCGGTCACAGCCGACCAGTGCTTACTCTTAATTAAGGCCTCGCGCAAATCGGTAATTTCGAGTGGATGATAGTCGTAATCTGTTGCCATAGCGACGCTGTACGGTTCTGTTACCAATTTAGCGCGAGGAGAGTATGCGTTGATTAGTGTCGGGAATGAGTGCTTGATCATAAATTCGAAGGAAAATTGATTTGAAGTCGCGGCAATCATGTAGTCGATCTGAGCCTTCTGCTCAGGTGGCAGTGAGTCATAGTCTTCGATCTCCTCCTTCTTGTAAATCTTGTAACCTCTATAGTGTATAAAGCCAGGAGCTCCGTGAAACAAAAACGGTTTAATCGTAGAGCCTTCCCAGTCAAGGAGGTATGCCGATGCAAATGGCTCATTTGGATCATTGCCAGACCGGTCTACCAAGACATTCATGGGGTTTAAATCAGGGTGGTGTAGGCGCGGCGAAAGGATATCTGAATCTGCCTGAACGTCTGAGGGAATGAGAGCAGGAGTAAGAGTGGCATATTGTCGGTATGTGGCGATCCATGTCGGCAAATAGGAGCCGAGCTCAGACGAGGCAATGGCAGGATCCTTTAGGAGATTGGTGTACGCGGTGACGTGCGCAGTCGCCGTAGCTAATAGATAGTCAGAAGGTGCGTACCCTGAATTTCGTGTTAGTACCAGATCATAATTAGTTTACGACCGCAGCATACATGGACCACGATCTATGACACCTGTCTCGTGAACTCCAGGCTGCCAGAACTTTTTCTCAACAGTAGGTCCAATTCTCCACCGATCGATCAACTCCTTGTCCTCCTCTCCTTCATAAGGCAACTTGTTCTGCAAGCTAGGAGAGACATCGTCAGTGAAGTACAGGCTACCAAATGCACTAAATCTCGTCGCAAGAATCTTATCCATTAATGAAACGATCACTTTCAGAACTGTCGCATGTTGCAGTACGGAGGAACCCATAGGATCCCAGCTTTGCATCAGATTCTCAAAATTTTTACTTTGATACTTCGGCGATATAAATTCCATTAGAATGTACTCTCGCTCGAGAGGATTATCGGCAGTTGGACACCACGAAATAACTTCTGGAATCAGCATTCCCCACTTTTTCCTCAAGAAATCCATTGTCGCGACCTCAGACTGTATGCGAGCCTTTCGAGCATCCCTCGACCAGTCTAAGGGATACGGGATTCGCAGAATATATTCAGACCCGTCATCTAACTCGGCGAGGTATATCCTGTTGTATTTTCCCTCGCTCAAGCTAGCTAGTGACACCACATGTGAAGGCTGAACAGTGCTAGACAGGTCTCGCAATCTTCGGATGATTTCGTTAATGCCGCCGATTGCAAATGGAGTATACCGCTTCAATTTTTCTGCCTCATCGTTTTTAAGCCATGTACCCCACGTATACTTAAAAAATTGATCGCGTTCTACATTGGATGCGTCTCCAAGAGTTGTGAATTGGCTGTCGTCAATGCTAGAGCTGAACAAGGCTGAATGGGATGTGAACGTGCGCCGGAGGCGCAATAAACGAAGATATGTTAATGATCTGGTAGAAACGGGTGATACCTGTCTCATGATGGTCTCCTGTATGTAGCTAATAGAGATGTTCGTGAAAGGCGGGAAGTCGAAGTAATGTGGATAAAAAATGTCTGTTAGCAGACACAGCTTACAAGGTAGGAAAGGACGTATGACATAACCATTATGCTCCATCAGGGATGGTCCTCAGCATTTAAAAATGCCTCGGCGAGACCTCGGTGCCATCTCATTCCGTGTTAAACTCTATCTAACACCTGCCAGGATAATAACCTTAATTATTTAACAAGCAAAATCATGGGGCTTAAACCAACCATTCCTCTTTAGAACTAGCGTAGATTACCCTTTTCGTACCCAATTGCTCAACGCGTTTAATGAAAAGTAACCCGAATCATTTACTATTAATCGTAATAAAACACTAGTCTCTAGTCCTTTATCCAAAATATGTAATAGTCAAAGTCGTTTTCACGACAGGTATCTACCGGCAACTGTAGGGTTATGGAATATCATATCAAATGCAACGATCGAGAGTCGATCAGTGGTTTCCGTTGATTTTGAATTCCATATCTCGTATCATCAGTGTATGGCCCCATTTGAGCATTAACCGCCTGTGATCTCAGTGGGATAAACGCTGACGCCAAACCCTTAATCATGCTGCTGCCAGATGTTGTAAATGCTCCCGGTTCCATTTGCTTCATGGGGCTGTATTTGACGGAGTTATAAAAGTTCTCCGACTGCAGTTGGCTCGGTCCGTGGTCAACGTGATCACCCTGCCATGATGTTGGTGAACAGATTCTATAGCCCCATGAATCTTTCATGATATTCTGAACCAGTTCGAACTTTTCCGGCACATCAACATTATGGCACGGTGCCATGAGGCTGCGATGGAATACGTTGACATTTGTGCTATCAACAACGATCGACGACTCAATTACACCTTGAACTTTTGTGGAACGCCGATCTTCTGACCCTGATAGCATGTAACGCACAAATGTAGTCATAATTCCAACGACAGAATCGTTAGCCTCATTCTGAAACATGCCGTACGACTCCGCTGAAGCCACATCAGAAACATCGGATATATCAAACATATTCTGAAATTGTCCGCTGCACGTTTGATTGCTCGTATTGGCCGATTCTTCCTCAACAACAGAATCAAGTTCAGAGAGAACTGGGTCAGTAGCATGCTCGTCAGATCGCAGATATGCATTGATTGCATCCAATGTATCCTCAATATAACTATGCGTATTGTCATCGTTCGTAGACGTAGTTCGCGACGATTCCGTTGCAAAAGAGTACTGTTCGCGAACTATCACCTCAGCGGATTGCGGTGGCATCTCAGAGACAGTTTCAAAGGATAACAATATACTTTCCCTTGACTTGCCGGAAACTTTCTCTTGATCTATCGCTTCTTCATAATCTAGGATTGGCGCTGGCTGATGCTCAGAGTTATACTCCCAGTCGACAGTATCATTAACTGGATATAGTTTAATTATCTCAACAGCTTGGGGATCTGATAGCTCTACCACGTCGCATAGTGGATAATGCATTTTCATACTTTTGTTAGATCGGATAGTGCCAATCAAGTCTTCTACCTGTTGTGATAGAGGATGTACACCTTTCATGATCTTGAGTTTTATGGAATCCATCATCATATTATGCTTCTCATTCTCCTGGTGTAACAGACAAGAGATAGAGGAGTAAGTATCTGCAGATGATAGGGTGGACCTCAAAACGTGCTGTAGTTTCCTGTCTGCATGAATCGCACTCATGGTGACGGTAGTAATAATCCCGTCTTCAGCAGGGTAAACCTGCACATCGGGTCCAGTGTCAAGCGCTCTCGATGGAATAGAAAACAGAATTTCTTTTCCAATTGCTTTTTGGTCCTGTTTAGAAAATATTGTACGCAATGCGAGCTGCATGCTAAGAGACCGAGAAGGCCTATGTCTCTTCGTCGCATTGGGATCCCTGGCAATAATGCCCTCATCATCCTCAATGGTGCCAATTAACTGCACGTTACCAGACTCCGTCACCCTGTGGATGGTATGGTCGACTGGAGGGTTTGACACGAGATTTCGGACAATTAGTTTCTTCCATTTGAAGAGCCATCCGACTTGAGAAGTGATTTCTAGTCACTGTTAGTCACAATCTTCCAAGAAATCCCGGCAGTAGTACCTGCGGTGTTAGCGTCCTCGGTAGAGATTTTCCTGTTGGGGTGTGTAAGTGATTGGTGCCTCCCAGTCTGCTCTCTGATATTAGTTTCCATGCACAGGAGTGTTTCACGCACACGAAGCTATTCATACATACCTTACCGTGGCTTCTCCGAAAAATGCTTGCAAATCTGGAGCGTCTTCGCTCTGCGGACAAAGGTGACGTAGTTTTCTCACCCGTGTGGACGTCGCCAGACCCCGACTTTGGAGTTAGTATGTCGCAATTGTATATAACCATATCACAACATCATACAGACGGCTGCTTAGAATTTCCTGATAATATCAAGGGCATCTTACTCGTTCATAAGATTGCCTGTAATAGGAAAGGGTGGGTGTTGTTGTCGGCAAAATAGCAATCGAATATTTAGTTTCAGCCCATTATATTGGCCGCCTCGAAGTCCACGTTGCGTCAAGGAACAGCAAGACTAATATATTTTGAAACCCAGAAACCGGCCATGTACCCTACTATTTAATTTTCGCCAAACAAGTTACATCCTACGAACTGTTATGATTTTAGTAGTACGTCTTTGTTCGTATCATCATGATTTTCCAGAATAGCTAAAAATTGCAGAAGTCCGAGGCGATGTACGGAACAAGGGAGTTACCTAGCCAAACCTCGGCGCCGACACATAGTAATGCAGGCCGTGCCGACAAAGTATGCCCTTCGGCCAAAAGGCACATCGCAGGCATATGAGCCCATTCAACGGCAATTCATTGTATGTGAACACTGAACGCGCCAAGTGATGGCGAGCATGCTGTGTTTCTAACTGCGCTCTCTGTGTCCAGGAATAGTATGACACGCGCCAGTTTGTCGATGGCCAGTAGCTACAGAAGCCAAGCTGCTTGCAGTCCTAAAAACCGAACTCATCGACAATGGTTGCCGTAATAGACTAGAGCTCTACACAGTAAAACACGTTTTAGCTGCATCGGATCAATCCGGACCCGAGGCGCCGGATTGCAACCGTAGAGGCCATTCTGAACATTCAATGAACACGTATCAGAAAAATCAGCAAGCATATGCGGATCGTGGTGCGGGCTCCATCTTTTTGCGATCGCTATAACGCCGGATGGGAAGTTGAACGATCCGCCCCTCTCTGTCTGGTCAAGACGAACCAGCACGGCCGGGTGGACCATGCTGGAGCAATGCGTAACCAAGAGTTCCAAGTGTCCCATGTTCTTGCTCGCCCTACATTTTTTTTGCCGATTTCATGTTGATCAGGAGCAATTCCCGGTTCTTAGGTCAAATGAGCATTGGTTCAACACGAAGCTGTTCATTCAGTATAGTATGTCACCTGAATTATTATATGATTCCTAAACTACTGAAGGACCAAAGAGAAAAGTCTGCTAATTCAAACATTTTCTATGCAAGTCTCACGTAAGCGGTCTACTCATCGAACAACCGAAATTGATTATAAAACACCCAGTCGAAATGGACAAACAGAATGTTTAGGGAGGCGAACATTCTGTCGCCCAAGAAGTCGCATGCAGGCCGCAAGGCGGGTGCCTCAAATGGCGGAGATTCGCGGAGGAAGAGAATCCCAGATTCGACGTGCCGGAAGATGGAACCGGAGATGACATCATGTTAGTTAACCTCGCTTCCATTCAAACATCTAAAGGCAATATCGGGTCTTTCTGCGAAAGGGATTCTATATTCCCCGAATTCACAGATAACTTGGAATTGAAGAGGAAAGTGTTTCCTGCAGCCGATTACTGGTTATTGCCCAAGTACATATTGATACCGTCATTGGGCAGCCAAGCCACCGCGAGCGAGGATACATTGTTCTTAGAAAGTAGCATTGCCGGACACGGGTTCATGAAACTCACGACGGGGTAGTATTTGCTGTTTCTCAAGAGGATGTTTCCTGACTTGCCATTGTGGCACCATGAAGTTGTTTGCAGATCCACTGTTTGTGGAATGGGAGCTGCAGTTCTGGCAGCTGTAAAACGAGCCTGATTCGGACAGGGCAGTGCCATCGAGATTGGAGAGCGTAATGCTTGAGGTTGCTTCAACGCATGCAAACATGCATCATGGCACGACAACCAAGATGGATTCAGTGCTTACCTCTCTGTCCGAAGGTATTACACAGCTCCATGGCGCTATCCTGAACGGTCGGCAAGAGACGCGTGAACTGGCTTCCCGACTCTCGGAAACGAGGGTTAATTATATTTTTTACGGCGGGTCATTAGTTAGTTCCGCAACGGTTAGCTCGTGAATTTATCATCTGTAACCAGTTCCTCTTGCAGGTCGCCCTCTCAGGACCACTTGCAGCACCTGGCCAACACTTGTCCAATAGAGGAACGGTTGGTTTACTTTCTCTGAATCTCCCAAACTTTGTAATCCAATTGCAGGATTGCAGATTGGTCATCTGTGTTATAATGTAAATGCATTTTCTATGTAGTCCAAGATGGTTGCGATTGTCAGGTCTCGCACTGGATGAGGAATATTTCCATTCATATCAAGAAACTGCGCACACAAGTTCACAAAAGTCACTTTTCTATAGTCAAATAGCCCATACGTGGCATATATGTAGCATATGCAGCCGTCAGTTAACTTTAAGTTAGAACTCATTCAATCTCGTTAGTCTTGGCTTGCCCAAATTCAGCGCCACATTCGCACTAGTACCATTTGCCTCAGCATCAAATACAACGCTCAGAGCATTTCGAGTCTGTTTCATTGATTCCCATGTTCGCTTGATTGGACTCTTTGTCCGGGATGCCTCGCATGGAGTAGTATTAGAAGGCTCGACACCTAAAAGAGATAAGACTTTCGGCTTCCTTCGTCCAACTTCGATGGCGAGTGCGCGATCGTGAGTCGGATCTATCTTTTTGGAGCACTTCAATTGAGTAGCTGCTGGTACTTTGTTGTCAACGTCGCTAATATGCTCACAATAGTTTGGCCAAAAATTCTCTTTTTCGCCGTCATACGTCGTAAGCGGGACGCTCTTAAGAGACTGATCAAGTGAGCAGGATGCCTCACTCTGCTGAATATCGGATCGTAGCCTTCTCGATCGTCGACTTCCTAATGGATCAGCAATGGGCATTAAGTCAATTGCACGACATATCGGATAACTCGGGCAGGGCATTGTGGAGATGCATCGCTGTCGACCGCAGCATGGAGAGATGGTGATAATTTCGCGACACATAGCAGACGGATTACGCCGTTATTGAACGGATGTCCAGTGCGGTGATTGCAGGCGATATTTGAACTGAGTGGATCATTTGCCCAAGAATTTGAGGGCCAACTTAAGCCCCATAGACTTGAATGCGGCTCTAGGACGAAGGTGAAACGAACGTCTCGAAGTTTCCTGCCTATGTCCGTGCGGAGTTGTAAATCATTGTAGAAAAGAAGTTGCTCATGTGAGCAAGGATGAGGCAGACGGCCCCACCATAGAGATATATCTTAAGTTTAATACTCTGGCATAAGTGAAAGTCCATTAACTGTTGTAACATATTATGAGGCTGGCTCCAGGGCTAAGTTTGAGCTGGTTGACAGGCACCTTGTGCAGTACATACACATACGCCCGAGCTCAGATAGCGAGAAGGGAGAAATGCAGGCGTCTTGTCATCTAGGGCTGTTGACGATATTCGACTTGACGAATATTATTCGACCGATTATCGGCGTCGAATACGATATCGGCCAATCCCCCGGCGTCGGATAC
>NW_027118185.1:0-31151 GCF_038497915.1 Lipomyces doorenjongii | reverse complement strand
TATCCATATCCATATCCACATATCTCTATCCATATCCATATCCACGACGGATATCCATGGATATATCCATATCCGTGTATCCGTGCCGATCTCTAGAAATGATAGTAGAAAGAAATCCGGCAACAAGAGCAAGAGCGGAGAATGATGAGAGTGGTGACATTGCGGAGCCGATACAGACTGGCGAAGTTGTGCCGTATGGTCATGGAGTGATAAGACGACGGGGAGAGAGGTCACCAGACACGAGTGACGGTGAAGGACAGGGAAAGGAAGTCGTAAAGAGGACAAGAAGAAACCCGGGCAGAGAAATAGTGCTCAGAGATGATACTGCTCATGAAGACGACTGGAGGCCAGTCGAAACTGGGATGGTCCTGCGCGCGGATGGTACAGTCATGAGGCCAGACAATCTAGAGGGAGACACGCCTCACGAAGGTCACAATCAAGCCAGTCAACCTCGGAGACATTGGGGAGTGGTTGTTCCGAGCACATCGACAAATGATGTAGAGGGAGACACGCATCAGGAAGATGACAATCCAGTGTGTCTTCATTCTAATTCGGCAGTATATATGAGACTGGGAGCCGGTCCAGATATATAGTTGAGCATAGATCCCAATGGTATTCCTTAGAATAAAATATTCTAAAGAATATTAACACCTTCAAATGCTTGTTTTTGTCAAAATTGTTGATCTCGGTGTTTCATATTGGTCATAGATATTACCATATATGATATCAGCGTCATATGATATAAATTCATTTATATATATATATATTTTGGTTTGACGTGTTGGTGTGACAGCATGAAGTCATATATGGCAATATCACTGCACACACTGTCTAAATGAAATCTTTCGGAGGCAAATGGCAAAACGTCATCATCACACTCAAACATGCAGAATTTTCTACCCTTTCAAGCTAATGGCGTCATCTTGCCTTTCAAACTCATGACTCCAGCTGCCATTTCTGTGGGAGCTTATCTCCGTCCTGTAATCGTTCGGTCACTGACTGTAGCCGTCTTAGGTGACCCCGGAACAGAAATGCAAAGCATTCAGCCCCAATTGATATATGTAGCAATCAGGGTCAGAGTCTGGCACTTCTATACCTCGAGTTTGGAGCTGACAGCTCCCAGAAGCCGGTCAACGTTTGGGATTTTTATTGTGTGTCGCACGAACACCGGTGGCAATCACTCAGCATCTCCGTTGACCAGAACACTTGCTAATACAGTTCTGAGAAACTGTGAGAGATATAAAACAGTTTGACAAGATTAATAGCAGAGTCATGCCGACATACCCCAGAAGTGTTCGTGGAGCTAAGCTAAATAGGTGCTCAACCCCGGCGAAGTCTCGTGCTCGAGAAGATGATCTCCCTGAGTCGATACCATTTCGGCTAATCACTGCTGGCTGCGCAACTGTAAGCGTAGTTAACGCTTAAGATGCTCTGAGTATGGTTTACACAGCGTTACTACGGTGGTTTGAGATATGCAAGTGATGCTGGATGAGATGGAGATCAACGTGATGGTTGACAGGAATGACGTGCCGAGCAGTAGTGAAGTTCGTCCAGAGGGACGTACGACAGCTTCTGGAAGAAATATTTTTGTGGACCTTCTCGATAGTAGTTCTTGAAGTCCTCGGCATCCGTGACTGCAGTATTTGCATCCATGGTTGCCGCTGTAGATTCGTGGATGATCTTCCGAGCACGCTTCTTTCGACGAATGAGGAGCTTGGCGACGTTGTCAACGTGAAAAGGATCTGGCGCCTTAGTCCCGTGTGTTTCTGGGGCAAACCTTTTGACTCGATTTCGTGCTGCAAATTCGGACTTTCCAAAATGTACGCAAGTCTCATCTGCTCAAGGTCCGGTAAACACAAGAGTCGTGTACTTGGCATGAGTCCGTCGTAAATTCTGATGGACAAGAAGCTACCATCCTGAGGTTTGTAGACAACTCAAAGGGCGTCTCGATTAAAGTTGCAATTGTTATTCTTGAAGAAACTATAGCATCTTCCGAGGAGGGGACTTGGGAACTGGGAACTGGGAACTCGCGAGCGGGACAGCGGCCTTTGCAGCTTTCTTTTTTGCTTTGAGAAAGATGATGCTCGACTGCCTTGCATTTCTCGATGTCACCTCTGGACTGATCGGTGACTCCTTGCACGATCGATGGCATAGGCAATTCCAAAAGTGGCATTGCAGATAATTATGGAGCGGATATCGTTGCACAGGAAAGCAGACAACGATTGACAAGCCACAAATTAGTTGCCTGAAGCGAGTGCAATGTAAATAAGCCTAAATAAGTAAGAAGAGATAGCAGACTTGGCAATGGCGGACATATTTGATTAACGTTATTGAACTGTCACTGTGTTGTACATATGTTTGAACTAATGCTCGGACCAAAGAAATACCGTGGGTCAACCAACGGATCGGAAGTCGCTGAGCATCATTTCTGAAGAGATATTCGTAGGTTTAGCATGATGAGTAAAACCATTTGCATTGTAACGTCCGTATGAGCTTGAGCCCACAATGAGTAAGTTGCAGCATGCGATGTAAGATTACTCTCTCGGGAAATATTTCGCAGTCTAGGAAGACATGAATGGCTGCGTGCTGGGATGCCAGGGACCACGCCGGGTTGAAAGACGCGGAGCCACTCGGAAGAGGTGGGCAACCGCGGCAACCGATAGGTACCAGCCCTGAGGTACCTGCGTTGTACTTCGCAGCCGGTACTTCTAGGTTTCTCCGCGCCCCACACGGATTCTTGGCGAGAATGCTGACCCGAGAAAGCTGGCACTGTACAAAAGGTCAGGGTGCCAGAATGACGAGAGTTTGTCATGCAGCACCACAAATGCCAATTAAGCTTTACGTTTATTGGCCCCTGAACCCTGGCAGCTGTCTCGGAGCGCGAATTTCGCTGATCAGAACCAATCTCATATTGCTTCCAACAGCTCATATGCACGTATTTATTCTTAGAAGCTGAACCCTGTATCCTTGTGATGCCGTCGATCAAAGTAAAAGTCCTAGTGGTCAATTCTCCGACTTTGTGTAGTCAGCGGGCCCAAAATCGCGCCATTTGCTGGTACTATTCAGTATTCAACAGCAGCAATTTTAGGTTCATATATACTTAAGTGCTCGTGAAGCCACCGATATGGCATAAGCATGGCGTCGACTTCGTTTGTTGAATTTCATGCCCGCCCGTCAGAGTATTCCGGTTACCGAATCTAGAAGCACAGCTCTTGCACTTCAGTCCGCTTCTGCACATCCGACCTAAGAGATATCAATCATCAAGGAAAGGGCCGGCCTTCCTCGGGTCGCGGTATCTTCATTTTCACCGTCGTAAGCCTCTTTCGCTCTGTTAAAAAAAGCCAACGCGTCATTCCAGACCCTTCTGGCCAAAGACCTCCTTCACCCTGAACCCTGATCGATGCCGGCAGAGGAGGCTCCATCTTCTTTGTGGGATCCATTTCCGGGTCTATCGTCCACTGGCCTACCCGCAATATGCTTACAACTCATCCAAGGCTGCAGTTATTCATCTTGTGAAGTCTCTGTCTGCCGAATGGACCAAGCACCGTATTTGATGCAACTCGATATCCCCGGGCTATATTGATACTCTTCTCAACACCACATTCGAAGGCGAATATTTTCATAAATGGAAATCACCCCGATGGGCCGGTTAGGTCATCCGGATGAACAAGCTGGTCGTGCTTTGTGGCTGGCATCCGATGCTAGCTCCTACTGTAATGGCAGTGATATCCTTACCGACGGCGGTTATATCGTTCTCTAGACGGCTGCAGTGTAAGCTTTCCCAGAGGACACAGCAAGCATAGAAAGCATGGGTAGTCCAGAAGTTCGAATTGATGCGTTACATCAATTCGTATAATATTCCGCGATGTGGGCGAATTTGAACGAATTGTTTTCAGGAGTGCAGTGGCGCTGTTAAACGTTTTCGAGGCAAATTAAGTATTGACATTAAAGAAGGACTTTTCAGATAGCCTTGGAATCCGATTGTTTCATATCATATATAAAATTGGCCGAGAATGGCTTCCATGTCCAGGGAAACTATTAATCTGTGCAACCTGAACCCTTGATTTGGGTTCAGGGCACCCAGTTGACCCCACACTTCGATGGTTATCGAGAGGAAGACGCGCTTGCGCATCTTACGCGAGAACAATTCGCGAAACGAGTTGGAGGTTTCCTCGCGCTCATACCGAATCTGGTCTTCGATCTCTTTATACTCGGCGAGTACAAGCGGGTCACTAACATTAATGTCTGGCGAGCGCAGAAAGGCGAGCACATTCAAGACGTCATCCCATTTGTCCTTGCTTGCGAGCCACCGAGGCGAATGGGAAACCAAAAGAGGGAGACGAATAAGACAACAGCCGGAACGGCCTGTATAGCCCATGGACCGCGGAACACCGCCTCGGAATCAAGAAAGGAAAAGCAGTATTCGATGAGATACAGAATCATGATACCACAGGTGATTGCGAATTGTTGGAATGCAACGATTCGTCCACGGAATCTGCGTGGAGCAATTTCGGACTGGTAGATTGGCACAAGAGTGGACGAGATGCCAACACCGAGACCCGATATTATGCGCCCAACAATCAACATTGCAACCCCGTTTGATGTTGACTGTACGGTAACACCAACGCACCACAGAGCTGCACCAAACTGAATAGCTACTTTGCGAGAAAAACTGAGCAGGTTAGATTTAGTCCTTGACCTTCACAAGTACAGGAAAGACTTGCCGATCACCAAGAAAACTTGAAGACAGCGCTCCAAAGACGGCCGCCGGCCATAGAGCTTGTGATACTACCCTGGCGCATACCAAGTGGATTTCCGAAATATCTCTTATACTGCTCCGTAGCGATAATGCCGATATGTCAAATCCAAGGAGCAATCCTCCAAGTTCCGCGAATGCTGATATCGTATATGCATTTAAAAACCGTACCATAGTGAACGCGATACAAGATGTACTGTATGTGAGCCGTGGTAGGTTGTGAGACAATAAGACGGACTAATATTATGACTTCCAAGAAGGTCACAAATCTTTTCTTTCACATTGGTGGATACTTGCATTATTTGCCTGGGTGCACCGAGAATATTGTGCAATTGGCTTTGGGCACAGCTTCCCAGCTCGCCTCTAATGATGGGGTACAATGTATACGGGGAAGTAGAGTTTGGTATCCGCCCCCAAGGCAGGCGCGCCTGTTTTTCGTTTGCCACCCGCGCACAGCGCTAGACGTCGACGGAAGCTGACAATAGTTTGGAACGTTTCTGACTGCTTGTAATTATTCAGGGCTGTAGACGGATAAGCGGATACAGTTGGCGGATATGGCGGATAATTGGTATATTCTCTAACTAAATTTAAACTTATCTAACAATTTCCGCAACAATCGCGTATACAAAGAAGCCCAACATTAGAATGAGTCAAATTATTACATTTTTTTTCCGTACTATCCAGCAACATTAATATTCTCATAGTTTGGCCCTTCATCGCAAATCCTGCTAGAAGTTGCTCTGTTTGTGGGGAATTGGCAATGACCAGCATCATGATCCTCTCTCAACTCCTGCCGAATGAGGTCGCCTTTGACACGCGGGTCCAAAACAGGTTCAGTTAAACGTTGGTAGATCTGTATTTACGCGAACTGGGTAGGAGCCTCCTGCTCCTGACAACAACTGATAGAAGCGGTGATTGTTAGAGAGCAGCGTAGTTATTTAGAAAATTAACTATATATATAAAAGTTAGCTCGGAGGCGATTATTGACCGCCAATTGCGGCAACCCTGAACCGGGGCCGCCGTCAGCCTATTTAGAAGTAGTGGCGATGTCTTCGACCAACGTGAGGCGGATGCGGAGCCAAACTGGGGGACACGACACGACACAGCTGCACTAAGTGAGTTGTACGCATCGTGGCACCGACTCTCCACTCTCCGCTCTCCGCAGGACAATTATAACTACAGTAACATCCAGCAAGAATCAATTGCCTAACTATTGTCTCACCGGTAACATAAATATTGCCATTAACGCCTCGTCAGCACCCAGTATCTCAAAAACTACACCGCACACAAATGGTTCCCCTATCACTTTCGGAAGAGAATATTGTTTCTACCACCAGCCCACCAGTAGCGCCCGCTACTACAGTGAAGTCTGTCTTCTCTCAGTTCTCACTGGCCTCCCAGGTTGCTGTTGTAACTGGTGGCGCTCAGGGCCTGGGATATGCAATGGCCGCGTCTCTATGTTCTGCTGGACTAGCAGGCATAGCCATCCTCGACGTCAACCCGGTGGTTGGAGAAGCCGCCGCTGTCTCTCTTCAGAAAGCATATGGCACTTCCGCTCGCTTTTACAGAACCGATGTCACAGACGAATTCGTCATGAAGACCGTCTTCGCCGAGATCAATACGGACTTTGGCGCTGAATTGATGTGGTCGTCTGCTCTGCCGGTATCGTTGAGTAAGTCACTCGGAGCAAATTCTTTTTCAGTACCTTTAACTAACAGATGCAGAAATTGCCCTGCTGAGGAATATCCTTTCTTTCAGTTTCAACGAACATTAACCTGTCCGGTTCCTTCCTGTCAGCCTAGGCCGCATTCCCATACCTTATCTTCTCTCTGCTCCGCTCACTCGGGTCGGCGTCTAGACTATGCGCGTGCCGGGCGCGTGGAGAAATTTTAGTAGTACCCTTTCGGTAGTACCAAACTCTCTGCCGTTTGAGTGAGGACAGTCAGGGTTAATGTAAGACATTATCCTAAAACGGCAACATAACACGCACATTCGGTTGTGACTGAAATGGGGCTGGATGCTGAACCTACGTTTCCCAAACCGGCGCACTCATGCATAATTTACACACGAGCCGTGGCAATGTAACTGACGGCCTTCGTTTATTATGCTATGACTACCAATGTGCCTCCAGAACGGATGCACAACAACTTCTGTGCAGATGCAAGACCCAACAGTCCATAGAACCTCTTATGCAAGCGATTTAGTTATGACAAAAAGCACTTCCTGTGCAGCGCTGCAATAGTAAAGAATGCCGCCCAAAATTTAATGTAGTCGCCAAGCGATAAAAGTTCATTTTGGAGCATGTGAAAATATGATCTGGCACGGTTAAATTGGTAAAGATAGGTTTCTCGGTGACAAGACACGCCCCATTATCACTGAGCTCCAATCGGATACTTTGATTAGTGGTGACCTAACTAACAGTGAATCGCATTGCCAGTGGCAACCATATTCACTCCATTATTTATCTGCATCGCAATACGTCATATCGTGTACGGTAATTATGCAGGGTTTCATCGCTCAGTCCAGAGATAGTATCGAGAACAGCAAGGCAGTCGAGCATCAGCTTGCTCAAAGTAATACACTAAAACTACCAGAGCCAGAGTCCCGCTCGCAAGGTCGCAGTTTTCAAGTCCCTACCACTGAAGATGCGATCGCTTCCTCGAGAATAGCAATTGCAAATTTAATCGAGGTACCCGTCACATCTACGAACTTCACTATCTCTACGATTCCGAAAGCACCTGGTTCACACCATTCATTGATGTCCGCATACTTTCCAGCAAACCACCCTTTGCCACCTGATGGTGCTGCCGGAACCATGACGACCGAGATCCTACCTAGTATACTAACTTCATCGGACGACCGTGCGTACCTTGGTGTGCTAACCTCATCTTAGCAGAATTAACGACTTATCCAAGCACAAGGATCACTTCAAGCACACGAAGCACACTTTCTTCTATTGCCTCGCCTTTATCTGATCTTGGGCAAATGAGTCTTGTGTACATCCTATGCAAGAACGAATCAAAAGGTCCTAATTTGCAACACGGATTCAAGACAAAATATAAGCAAGTAATAGTACCACAAACACACTGGTTTATCGCGCCTGAACGTTGTTACGTTGCCAACGCCACCAGGCTCTTACTTCGAAAGAAGGCTCGCAAGATAAGTCGCGGATCTCCAACGCCAATCATGGAAACAAGAACCGCAGTCACCGATGCCAATGGTAGCAACCACTATCGAGAGTATTCACGAAAATATTTCTTCCAGAAGCTGACGTATGTCCCTCGGGAGGAACTCCACTAACGCTCGGCAGACGAGTATCAATTGCATATCTTAACGATTTTACAGTGAAGAGCCTGCCCCAAATCCCAATATGGAGCAATGAAAGCCTTGATGGACCATGTTCTCCATGAACATCGTCTGTTGAGCAATCACTTACTTGGCTACTCGGTTGTTTGATGAAGGAGCTGATAAATTTGAGGCTATCGTTGTTTATTACATGCTAAGACTCGCCAGAGAGCAAGTAGACATATATTTCTGTAAAATTATATTATTCTATCGTCTGCGACTTCATTCTTGATATGCATTAAACAGAGAGCACATTCCCTAAGGTTTTACCCGAACCTGATGCTCCCAAATAAATATGTGCGTAACGTTATTAGCCTGAAACAATCGAACACCACATAAAACTTCCATAGATAACAAAGTCGACTATATAGCACAAGACATCCACAGATTGCACAGCTGTATGTATTTATGATATACCGAGTACTGCTAATTTCTGCCTGTTGATGGCAGCGAGACTGGGCCAGGAGTGACTCTAACTTTCTCGCCAATCGTTGTAGTCACTCGCCGTTAAGTCTAGGATAGAATCTGATCCAGTAGCGTTCGCGACATGGCGAATTTATTTAGCAAGAATTACGCAATTTGATTCCATTTGTGGTAAGTATCTTCTATTTTGACGAATTTATTTAGTGATGGTTTCGTGATGCCGAACCGATAGGATTCTGTAAGACTGGTATAATAACTAGATTAGATGGCTTTCAAAAGCTCTCGTCATCAGTAACGAGGAAATCCGACCGTTTACTACACGCAGCGTCTGTGAATTGGACACACGCCAACCCGAGCTAGTCGGCTATGAGTCCTAAATCGGTGAGCGACCCGCGGTGGGTCTACATCCTGACCTGCTCCCCAGAAACTAGCAGAAAGCGGCCAGATCTAGACACGACCGTTGTACGCGGCGAAGGCCCTACGACCACGCCGAGGAGGCGAATATTCCCGGGCAGGCTGATTCGCCCCGTCCCCTGATGTCGATCTCTGCGCCACACCCGGCTCTGCGCCACACCCGGCGCAGTTGACTTCCGGTACCATCCAAATACAGGAAGGCGCTCGTGATTAATGTTACCCTAACCCGGATGCAGGTTTTATGCGCAAAGCCCCCAGCGGATAAGTGAGTGGCTTCACAGTGTATCCGATGAATGTGTTGTCCCAGGGATTTCTCACGATGCTGGATGCTGAGCGTGTGGAATGGCGAAAGCGGTACGGCGGCTTATGTACGTCAAACTTCCGCCAGCTCTGAAGCGTCCGATACTTCTTAATAATGGGCAATTGTAGAATTTAGTGTAGGATAGCCTGAATGTAAATTGCAATAAGCAACAGCTACAATATGGGTCACAACATTTGGTAAAGGGCCAGTTCATTAAGGAAAATACTGCATTGGGTACGCGAATCGCAGTAATTTATAGTAGTGTATCACTTGCTGACGCTAACGGCACGGCACGAAACATCCAATAGCACTGCAGACGCAGGGCCCGCACATTTCGCCTACAGAATTCTACATCTCGACACTCACAGTACAATTCAACAATCAAGAATTCCGTCAATTGTCGGGACCGGCCTTTCATGTTCGTGTTTCCTGCGAATGACGAAGGCTACCGCAAGCGACAGCGCACCCACAAAGCCTGTGAACAGTGCAAGAGGAGACGAGTACGTGTTGTCAGGGCAAATTTTCTCAACTTTTTGTGTGATCTGACTCTATCATACAGAAACGATGCGAACCTCTCTTTAAGAACCATGAGCGATGTGCACCTTGTATGAAACAAAATATTCCGTGCAGGTAATTGTTGTTTACGGTTATATTTGCATTCACTATTAATCGTCTGCTAGTCTGGTGACTTTTGTTACGACAAATGATGACCGAGCCCCTATCGACGACTTGGATGATACAAGAGCAGCTACGAAACGTATTGTTAAAGCTGCTGTTGCTCGAGTGTCTGTCTCGTTGACCGCTGCTGGAGTCAGCACGAGTCTGGCGGAACCGACCAATGTGACTAACGGCAAGCGAAGTATTGCTTCCTCGTCTACATCTGAGGTTTCTCCTATGGCGTCGTCTACCGCAACGACGCTTTATGATAATGTTGCTACTCCGGCAGCTCATGCGTCCTCGTCTGCTCAACCAATACGTTCAACTTCGTCCTCAACCACAAATGGAATGAAACCCGTGACATCGACTGAAACGAATGACATCGGCTCCACGCGATTTATTGGAGATCTTGACCTAGCGTCTGTCCTTTAACAATTCATGCATCAACCTATCAACCAGCATCTTGTAGCATATCTCGACTCCCTGAACGCTTATGACCTTCCTCCCCGGCAAGATAGAGGAGGTTTGATCAACGTGTTTTTCGAATATGTACATCCTCTCATGCCGTTACTTGACAAAGCCACATTCTTACGCCAACACGAGCATGATGAATGCCCTATACTACTCCTTCACGCAGTGCAGCTGGCTGCCTGTCGTCATTCTTCTGCTCGAAAGTTTATCCACCTTCGGTCCACTCGGCATTTTGCGTCCCTTACTGCTGCCAAAATTCGTGCTCTTATTTACGCCGATATCGACCGCGATAAACTGACTGTTGTTCGTGCCCTCGCACTTTTGTCGCTGCATTGCGAAGGTTCCGATGGCTTGCAAAAGTCATGCTCGGATTTGGAGCAAGCCTTCCATTACGCGCACTTCCTCGGTCTACATCACGAGGAACGTTCGCATCCTGACCAAGCAGCCATACGCCGCGTGTGGTGGTGTCTTTGGTGCCTCGACCGCATGTCGGCGTGCGTATCTGCTCGTCCCGTTATTTCCCGACTGGATGACGTTGGAGTTACTGGATTGCGGTCAAATGAAGAAGGCTGGCTCAGTAAGCTTTACGAAGTTTGTCAGGTTCTCGATCGCGTGATCATGATGTATCGACCGCTTGGATCTACACTACCTCTGGAAGTTGACTTACAGGTGACATACGGACCAGATGATGTTAAATCGCCATTTGCCTCTTTCTTGCAACTTCTTCGCCATGCTGCGTGCATATTGGCTCACAAGCGCGCTCCGGAGGCCCCTGAGGCTAACGCTTCGATTTTGTTACATTCGACTTCGCAAATTCTCCACATCGTGCGGACGCAATCACAACTTCCTCCATTCTCAGTCGTGCCGTACGCCGTGTCGCTCACATTTACCGTTTACCTACGACTATATCCTTCCCCAGAGGCTATAGCCGGGTGGCGTGAAAGTTGTGCAGTGTTGGACGACCTTGCAACGACGTGGTGGTTTGCAGAGGCCATGGGTGGCATGGCAAGGTCCGTGTTCCGCAAGTTGGAAGAAGATCATGCCAATAAAGAAGCCCTCCAAGAAGCCATCCCTCCCCGTCCGGACTCTCTGCATCAGTCCGGCCTCCTCTAGTGTTTGCTGTACCTGGACCGTCTCCTACAAAGCCATCGCGGCGTTCTACTTCAAAGAAGAAAAAATCGACGGCGCGGACGCAGACTAAGGATTCAGTGGAGCCAGTGTTTCCACTGCCGT
Source organism: Lipomyces doorenjongii (assembly GCF_038497915.1). Taxonomy (NCBI): domain Eukaryota; kingdom Fungi; phylum Ascomycota; class Lipomycetes; order Lipomycetales; family Lipomycetaceae; genus Lipomyces; species Lipomyces doorenjongii. The sequence continues at coordinate 19,551 of NW_027118185.1, read as the reverse complement.
CGACTACTAGTCCGACGTCTGAACCCACAACATCGACTAGAGCAAACAGTATGCTTGCCAATAGTTTCGTGTCAACACCAATATTTGGAACAGAACTACCGGCTTCCGTCGCCACACCTTCATTGGAAACGCAGTTCATAGAAATGTTCTCAGATTTGCCTAATCCGACTAGTTTCTTAGAACACGCTCTTGCGCTAGATGGTTTTGCCGGATCGTCAGAACTATGGATTCAGGATATGCAATTTGAAGAGACGGCGGTGGCACCTAGTAGCAGTGCCGCCTTTCGCTAACACAGTCAGCGGTTGCAATTCCTGGGTCCCCACGGACGACAAAGAGTCGGTCAAGTATTTGAAGGAATAGGAGTTTTGATACACGGGCAGGGTCTGGCTGGCCTTGAACCCTTATTTTTTCAGATTTATTTGCTTGGAACATGTAATGCGGCATGCATTTGGAACATTTCAAGGACTTGACTTTAGTTGAGTACGCAAGTATCCCAACTATTCCAGCCTGGCAATACCTGGTATTTGCGTCGGGCTGACCTATTCGCTCGTGCCCATATATCAGTCGGAAATCGCCCCACGCAGGTTCCGTGGACGCATCGTCGCACTCCAACAACTCGCTATCACCTCGGGCATTATGATTCAGTATGTCGTCGAGTATGGATGCTCGTTTCTCGACTCTGAGGTCTCATTCCGGCTGCCATGGGCAGTTCAGTCTGTCCCAGCCATTATCCTGTTTATCGGCTTTTTCTGGCTCCTCGCTCGCCGCGGTGGCTCGCGAGCAATGACCAGTGGGATGAAGCTTTGGGGTTGCTCGCATTTCTACGCTCGGCAAAAGGCGACATTAATGACACCCTCGTGCTCGCAGAGTACAAAGAGATCGAAGACCAAATCCATCTCGAGCGCTGCCAAGGGTCCAACTCGCTCCAGGAGCTCTTCTCAAAGAAAATGCGCAGTCGCGTCTTCCTCTCAATGTCGATCCAGGTTTGGAGTCAGCTCTGTGGTGCAAACGTGATAAATTATTACATCGTGTATGTGCTGAAATCCAGAGGCGTCGCTAACTCAATGCTCCTCGGATTGATCCCGTAGATTATCGAAATACTCATGACGATTCCCTGCATCGTATGGACGGACCAGTGGGGCCGCCGTCCCTCACTCCTCATCGGGTCAATCGTTATGCGGTTCTGGCTTTACGTCGTTGGTGGCCTGCTAATGCAATACGGCGAACCCAACCCCGTCCGGAATCAGCCCTACACTTGGATACTCGTTGACCATCCAGCCGCGACCCTGCACCCTGAACCCTGCTGTTACCTCTTCATTGGTGCTTTGGCGCAACTTTTGGGCCCCGTTGAGTCTCCGTCACTTCGACAATGCACAACTGGGACTGAACATCTGAGCGCACGTAGAATGCTTGCACTCGGACTTGATGGTGCTCGACTGCTTGGTCCGGGTGATCCCTCCTATAATGAGTACGCATGCCTTCTTTTGCTTTCACGCAGATATGACGGAGTCTCTGCTCGCATACCTCGCACTTGAACCCATCTTGAGCTGGGATACCTCTGAGTGCTACTGAGCCGGTTCCAAATGCAGTTGGCATTGAAGAGCGATGAACCGTGGTCTTCGTCGTCGGAATCATCTACCTGGTTTCCTGTTGTCTGGTCCCATATAATTGCAAGATGAGGTCGAAGAACGTATTGGTGCGCAACCCGCAAAATGGCATTTTGATATAGATTGTCGAGCCCATGCTTTGCGTCAGATGGTCAATAAGCACTGCATTATCAACAAATTTGCACCGAGTACAGATGGCGACCTGCCAGATATTTTCGTAAGTGAACCCGATGTCCTACAGCGCGCGGGTTCTATAATGGTTATCTTGTCCAGTTTCCAACAAATGGACGGGGATTCAGACCCTCGAATTTAAGGGCTGTTGCCACTGTTTCCTCCTCTGGGTTTGCATACGTGCCGGCTTCGGGAGCATCAGTCTGGACCGCCGCGGAAGTAATGCGCTGAACGCCCGACACACGAGCTAGATGGCGCCAGAGTCCGGAGATGCTTGCCATCGACGTACTACATTTCGGGCACAAATATTTACCCTCCGCGGAGATCAAGGGATATAATGCACCATTGTAATTGAACGTGCTGCTCTGTCGATGCTTGCTAGAGATGTGCTTGTTAAGCTTATCAGGACTGTCAAACGGAGCATGGTCACAGCGACCGCATAAAAACGTAAAAGCTTCGGCTGACATATTGCACTGACGTTAATCGATAATTCAAAGGTAGAAGAGATGTTTAAAGACATGGCGAGCGGTGGGAGGTCAACTGCGTAACTTTGCCGCTGCCCCGTCAGCCGCACGGCGCCCCAACATAATGATTTACTCTCTCTAGTTGCGCAAGCTCTCACAAATCTGAATATTGCCAAAGTACAAGTAAGTCTTTAAGATCATCCTGGTAAAGCGGCTGAAGGTGACGCGGTATATAACAAATTAGTTAACAGTTACCTTTCACTAAGACTATGTTCAATAGAAAATGGATGAAGTACTGTGAGAAGGTAGGTAAGCCGTGGGAGTTGACATTGATGAGAAGACTTCGGCTTAATTTGACGCGGCGAGGAGAGCAGGATATGGGCTTTCCGCTTGGTTTCTGTTCAATTACTACTACTTTCCTATTTTACTTTGCGGGCGCTGTAAATTCTTCTGCCAATCCAATTTCGAGTATAGCCCGATGGACCTTAGTTTATTGCAATCATCTGCCTCGTCTACAAATACTTCCCTCATTTCATCTTCTTCAACTTGGTCCGTAATTATTTCCACTATATATAGAACCTGACGATGTTACAGAGATCTATGCGATCTCCGGAAAACTGGCCTTATCGTTGTTTAGATGTATGTCGTTACTCTCATCTTTCCTGGGGTAGGTATCTTCAAATGTATAAAGCTCCGGACAGGGTACTGATCCCCGCCTCAACACGTACCGACGAAACCACCACGGGAACACTTGAAACAACTGATAATTCATATGTCGTCTTGTAGACACGCCAAAGATGTAGTCAAGCTCTTCCAAGGTTCGTTGCTTTGTTTCCGGTACCCATAAAAAGATCATCACTAGTGCAATCATATTCATGCCTGCATAGAAACTGAATGCGCCAGGAGTACCAAAGGCTTTTAGCTGTCGTGGGAACGTGATTGATACAACAGTTGCCCAGAAATTATTGGTTGCCACTGCCCAAGACATTCCCACTTCTCTGTGGCTCAGCGGGAAAACTTCGGCCGAGTAGGTAAATGGAATAGGACCTTCACCGGGCGAGTAGAATGCATCATATACGTAAATGAAGAAAGTGACCATACCCAAGTGAGCCCGACTAGTTGATGGAATAAAATAGCACATCCCAGCAAGAAGTAGACTCCATCCCATGTTAGGAAATGTGAAAAGCAGAAGACCGCGGCGGCCAAATGTGTCAATAGTCCAAACTGCAGGCCAGGCGAAAGCAAAATTCACAAGTCCGAAGCCAAAAGAGGCGAGAAGAGCAGTTATATTAGACGCGCCAGCTTGCGCGAAGATCGTGGAAGAGTAGAACGCGATAATATTAACTATTCATAAGATCAGTGGCTTATTGGGCTTAAGGACAACGAGGCAACCTTACTGCCGCACATCTGTTGGGCAAGCATGACAATCCCAGAAGCCTGAGTGGCTCGTCTAAGGCGCGGGATCGTAAAAAGCTGCTTAAGTCGAGTGAGCATGCTCTCATTTTCACTAAACCCAGACTCCTCCAAAAGAGTCTCCTCGTACTTCAGCTGCGCATGGATGTAGTACAAATCCCTGGCAGCTTGAAGAGGCGTGTTTCGGAGACGTAGTAGCGACTTGTAAGCCTTGGCGACCTGTCTTTTCTTCATAAGCCAACGAGGCGATTCTGGACAAAAGAAGATTCCGATGAGGAGTGGAACTGCAGGAACGAAAGCTGACGCAAACTGAAATCTCCATGTATTTTTGCCAATGTTTGCGAACACAAGGTTGGCGCATGTCCCAAGAAGAATACCAAATGCAGTCCAAATTTGCCACGACATCACTAAGCCTCCGCGAATGTTGGGCGGTGCCACTTCAGCGGAATATACGGGTACGGTCACTTCTTTGAGTCCCATTCCAATGCCGAGCAAGATACGACTTGCCACGATCTGACCCCAATTTTGGGCAAGTCCAGTGCCAATAGGCGCGCACAAACTAAAGATAGCAGCTAGAAAAATTGTTCCTCGGCGTGCTAGGATGTTGTTCACAGGATCAGACAGCCACGCAGCACTAAAAGGATATTAGCATGATTGATAATAGTCAGGTGCGCATCAACTAGGCGTACTCACAAAACTGTTATTGCAATGTAGGGACAGGAGTTGACGAAGCCAACAATCCAAGAATTCTTGTTGCAAATAGCGGCATTAGCTGAGATATTGCAATAGTCACCATTATCCGGAATACCCAATGCACTAGCCCAGGTCAAGTTGGCGCCATTTGACCCTTTAGATTAATGAGTCAATTTCACTTCATTAATCACAAAATCAGTTGATTCAGACCTGTTTGATCCCAGCCTTGGATAGCAGCAGCGATGGAGTTCACAAGGATAGTCAAATACACCTGTTTGGGATGCTTCCAACGATGCGTTGTTTCTTCCGTCAAAACGCGACAGTCGTTCTCGTCCAGCTCAGCAATGTTGTATATATTTGCCGGATTCTGTGCCGCCAATGCTCCTTTGATTAGGAGAGACTTCTGATCCTCGAGACCATATGTCTCCGCGAAAGAATTAACATCTGAGATCAGCTGGTCTTTCGGGACACCAGCAAGTGGGTTTTTGATTCTATCTCGATGTTAGAGTAAATGTGGTAAAAAGTACTGAGTAGCTGACGTACTCTCCGCTTACGTTGTTTTCAATTGCGGCTCTCGCTTCTTTTTCGGCGCCGGCAACCCTGGATAAATGTTAGACGCTCCAACATGTTTGACTTTAGGTCCTGCAGATTGGTACATACCCAGAGGGTTTAGGACTTTTAATCTTGGCCGAGACGTTGTTGTTCAAGTCGATATGTTCGAATGGCAATCCCTTTTCGTTGTGATAATAATCATTTTCTCTAAGAGAAAAGTTAGTTAGCTCATGCATATGTGGGAATCGTGAGTGCGTACATGAGAACAGGGTCAGTATCCTTGTCAGGGCCTGGGGTAGTGGTTGGCGAGGTCATGCTGTGACAGAGTAATTTTCGAAACGACGTACTTGATAGAAACGAAATCGATAATCGCAGGAGATAGATGGCTTATGTACTGCGCGACTACAGGCTCCAAACCCTTTGGCGATGAACTGCAAGTGCGGGGTAATCTAGTTTAATCGAGAATTGCATCGGTGTTCATAGTTGCAACCGGGCTGGCTCAGGTCTTATTTGGAATCAACGCAGTGACTGCAAGTACCTTTCCACTGTGGTACTTGGGAGTCTAATACTGTATCCAAAATATTGGTAGCTGTGGATAACTACCGAAATTCATGGTATCTGACTTTAACACTTTCACCGTGGCCAACGCGGAGAAGGTTTTGGCAAATTTGCGGCTTAGCCGGAACGGGCCGAAAATAATCCGTAAAGGGCACTGCGGGTCTGGAAAGCAATCTCGTACTCACTCGGAGCTTATCATCCGCTCATGTTAAGCTCCGCACACAATTTCAGTAACACGCAGTTCAACTTCCCTTTTCGGTAGCGTATCCCTTGACTTTCGCGGGACCCGGCTAGCCCGCCACTGCATTTACTCCGCACCTCCTTGGGAGTGTGGGAACTCTGGTTTGTTGGATCTGGTTTTGTTGGATGATTAGCAGCACCCCCTGCGAACAACCATACCTTGTCAGCATGAGCAGTCCAGGCTTAAGATTTCGCCTGTACTTACTGTGTTTGTCGAGTGGCTCTAGCGAAGAACAGTGCTATGACTTTGGATCCCTGAGCAAGTTTGCAGTTGGAGATTCCACATTTCGTTTTCGTAGGCTTCTGTGGCATATTTTGTCCCGGTAGTTGTGCTGTTAATTGCATTGGATCAGGTACTGTTGTTTTACATCATGTTGCTTTAGAAGTAGATATCGGAGCTGAATTACTGGCTCACGCAAGCAAACGGTAGAAATAATGTGACATGTTTGCTTGGCAGACCTATTGCGGTTCATAAAGGAAGTACTTAGGTTCATGCATTAGTTGATGCACACAGTTAGAAGGACGAAATGTGCTCTCAGTAGCCCACATCGAACTATTCATAAGTTTAATCATAAGTTATAGTAATAAATTAGCGAATTTGCCAGTACTATCTATCTGAAAAGTTGACAAGATGACTGTTTGGGGGCTTTTATGGTAGGTGCACCGTATGAGCTGATAGCTGGCCTCTAGTTGTGTACTTTTCGTTATCCATCGAGCTGCGAAAGCAGACGGCTTCCACATGAATGCAGCTCGAAATCAACATTTGCAAATGTGTCGGCAAGATTATTAAGATGAAGAAATACTTTTCTACAAAACCTCAGTCCAATGCTTCTTCATTCACTCCACCGGCCCACCAAACTATGCCAATCGATATCTTTAGTTCAATCTCTTGCTTCTTTCAGAATTCGATGGAGATCTTAAGTAATACTGCATTCCAAATTCAATAGAGGAGCCATAATGAAATTAACAATCTTCTTGGCTAATTTGTTAAAACCAGCGAAGGCGGCTGCCAGAAATATGTAAATTTACCGTTTTCTACTTTTCGCGCACATTTAGCGCGAAATTGTGATATGTCGGGCGGCTAGGCTGCATTTACCGCGTCCGTCGACAACGACGATCATAGCCCTGACCCTGACCCAAACGTTATGTCGTTTCTTTTCATTCTACAACGACAACATACAAATTTCTTCCTAATAAAGAGTATACAAAGGGTCTCTAACAACATTGTTTTTGAAAATATTACAAGCAGTCAGAAACGTTCCATGTGCCTATTGTCAGCTTCTGTCGACGTCTAGCGCTGTGCGCGGGTGGCAAACGAACTCTACTTCCCCGCATACATTGTAACCCTTCATTCTAGAGGCGAGCAGGGAAACTGTGTCAAAGCCAATTGCACAATATTCTCGGTGCACCCAGGCAAATGCAACAATCTACAATGTGAAAGAAAAGATTTGTGACCTTCTTGGAAGTCATAATATTAGTCCGTCTTATTGTCTCACAACCTACCACGGCTCACATACAGTACATCTTGTATCGCGTTCACTATGGTACGGTTTTTAAATGCATATACGATATCAGCCTTCGCGGCACTTGGAGGATTGCTCCTTGGATTTGACATATCGGCATTATCGCTACGGAGCAGTATAAGAGATATTTCGGAAATCCACTTGGTATGCGCCAGGGTAGTATCACAAGCTCTATGGCCGGCGGCTCCGTCTTTGGAGCGCTGTCTTCAAGTTTTCTTGGTGATCGGCAAGTCTTTCCTGTACTTGTGAAGGTCAAGTACTAAATCTAGCCCAGTCAGTTTTTCGCCCAAAGTAGCTATTCAGTTTGTCTGTGGTGCGTCGGTGTTACCGTACGGTCAGCTTCAGACGGGATTGCGATGCTGAATGTTGGGCGCATAATATCGGGTGTCGGTGTTGGCATCTCGTCCACTCCTGTGCCAATCTACAGGAGGCGCGATTTCATAATGTATTTGGTTGTGAAAAATTACGAATATTACGAATAATTTACGAATAAAATTCCCTATTCGCATTAGTGAGCAAGAAGTATTCGTAATTCGAATACGAATATTTGCAGACACCCCTAAAAATGAGTATGACCACGAAGAAAGGCTCTGACTTACCTCTACTACGGGGGACCGACTTAATTATTACTGTCGAGGCTGTCAGTCTACAAAGGAGGGGATTGTCACAAGGATCAGCCGCTCAGGGGCTATGGCGTCACTTGAATAGGAAGATTGGAAGGCAGGGCTACGACGGAATGAATCAAGAATACGATATAGATGGATATATACGGACGGTCTCTTACCATGTATTTTTGGTAGATCGAGGGTTATTTCATATTGAACTAGGATCACTCTGAGACCGTTATCGAATCCTGAACGAAGTGACAAGAGGATAAGAATAATCAGAGGGGAGGAAAGAAAAGAAGAAGGGTATGGGATTGGTTGTACTGGTGGGCGACATTTTTTTATCAGCAGTCAGCCCAACGGACAGCGAGCCCTGCGGCGACCGTTTCCCAAGGTAAGGTGGGACCCACTCTAGTATGACCGTAGTAGAGAAATAAACTTAGATGTGGTGATGGAAACGCTCGGTTCGGTCTTGGCGGCACGGCTTCCCAGCTTTCTATTTCATCACGCGGACTAGCATTACGAAATATCGTTTCCTGATGAGGAAACCTTCCCAAACCCCAACCCCCTCTTCCTCTCCTAAAAAAAAAGAAAAATTCAAAATTTCGAAACAAATACGGTCAAATATGAGCATTATTGCAGCTAACATCTGGATCAGAGTAACGCTGAGGAGAGGCGGCAGAGGAGAATCAGTGAAAATGAATGTCTGCACTATCCGCTTCATGCGCTTATCGTCCATTCGAAAGCACGGTCAGAAAAGGCAAGTTCATCTCCACCACTTCACAGGAACCCCTATTTTATTCCTGCCGCATGATGTAATGCTGTTTTCTATAAATTCCCGGTGATCAGCAGTGAAAACCGGCGGTGAGCCGCACACATCGATTCAGTCTCAGCAAATCCTTCATCACTCGCAGGCTCGTCCTTGTCATTCATCCAGTTTGTCTGATCATAATGGCACCCCTCAAGCTCAACAGCAAGAACCTGTCCCAAATTTCGGCGGCAGGTGAGGCGCAGGTCAAGGTCCCAACCTATCAGCGCGGTGGCGCCGTCAAGGAGGGAATTGTCCATATTGGCGTCGGCGGCTTCCACCGAGCTCACCTGGCTGTCTATATCGACCAGTTGATGCAGAAGCACGACATTACTGACTACGCAATTTGCGGTGTTGGGTTGCAGCCCTTTGACGCTGCTATGCGCGATGTATTGAGATCGCAGGATCACCTCTATACCGTTATTGAGCGTTCAGCCCAGGGCAGCTCTGCCCATGTTATTGGCAGTATTAACTCCTACCTCTTTGCACCTGATGATCGCGAGGCCGTCATCGCCAAGATGGCGCATCCTGATACACACATTGTATCACTCACTATTACTGAGAGCGGCTACTACTACAACGAGAACACACATGAGCTGCAAAATGAGCACCCTGATATTCAGTTCGATCTTGACCCGGCCAACAAGAAGGCACCACGCACCACTTTCGGCTTCCTCTACGCCGCCCTGGAACGACGCCACCAGCAAGGACTCAAGCCCTTCACTGTCATGTCGTGTGATAATATGCAGAAGAACGGCTCTATTTCGCGCCATATGCTTGAGTCATTTGCGCGCCTGCGGAACCCTGAGATCGCGAAGTGGATTACCGAGCAAGGTGCCTTCCCTAATGCTATGGTTGATCGTATCACACCTCAGACATCAGCCACCGACAAAGCAGCACTTGCAGATGACTTCGACATCGAGGACGCATGGCCAGTTGTCACGGAGCCTTTCATGCAATGGGTTATCGAGGACCAGTTCTCTGATGGCCGTCCACCGCTTGACAAGGTTGGTGTTCAGGTTGTCAAGAATGTCCACGATGTCGAGCAGTTTGAGAAGTACAAGCTACGCCTCCTCAACGGCAGCCACTCAGCCCTGGGCTACCCAGGTCAGCTGGCAGGCTTTAAATACGTTCACCAGGTTATGGAGAACCCGCTATTCCGCAGGTTCATCTGGCAGATGATGCAGGAGGAGATAAAGCCGCTCTTGCCCGAGATTCCGGCTTTTAATATTGATGAGTATTGCAACACACTTATTGAGCGCTTCTCCAACCCAACAATCATGGACCAGTTGCCCCGTATCTGCCTCAACGCTTCTGGCAAGGTTCCACAGTTTATCATGCCGTCAATTGCCGAGGCTATTTGGGTTACTGGCCCGTTCCGCCGACTGTGCTTCAGTACAGCTGCTTGGTTCTGTTATATTAATGGCGTCGACGACAGCGGCAAGACATTCGAGGTTGACGACCCGATGCGCGAGGACCTTCAGGCTAAGGCTCGTGCAGGAGGCACCAACCCGGCCGAGCTGCTCAGTATCAAGAGCCTGTTCGGTGATGACTTGCGCGGCGACAAGAGGTTTATCCAGGAGATCACGACAGCTATGGAGGATATTACCAGGGACGGCATCATGAAGACGCTTCCCAAGTACATTGACTAATCACCATGGCTAGGAGCTGTTGGCTTGGTGAAAAAGGTACACCTGAGGCTGAGAGAGTCATGGATAGGTTTTCTTTGCATGTGTCATGAGGGAGTGAGTTTACGAGAAAAGCACAATGTAGAATAGACTATGATAGAAAAATTCCTCAATTCTCAGTTTATTGCACGTCTTAACTGACCTTCCCATACTGCAATTTCTGTCCTGCGTATCTGAGAGTGACACTTACTTCTGTTGCCTTGAATGCAGATTCATATCGATGACGACTTCGTCATGGCGAAAATTATTTCGGGGGTATTCTTCTCATTTAGTACTTGACGGACCGACAAAAGATTAGTTGCAAAGCTGCTCGAGTAGCGTACGTTGCTGAGTTTCAAAATATGTATGTCCCCATTCTAATCTGCCACTTCGATATCGGCTCGCCCAAGATGGTGAATGTCAACGGAGGATCCATCACCGACTAGGACTTCTATATGGATTGTATATCACACATTATTGATTTGCCTTAACGGTGCGACGCTGCTGAGTCAAGGTACCGCTTTGACGAATCGGTATTCCCGGAATCGGTTTCTTGCTTGTGCATGAGGTTCTTCCTCTCTTTTCATGCGCTAGGAATGCATGCTCGGTCTTGGCTTTTGGTCTATTCTCTGGAGCATGCTGTCCATTTCGTCGAGTCTCAGACTGCTTTCTGAGCTCCCTTCTTGGGTAACCTGCAGTTCTTTGCAAGGTGGCCAACCTTGCCACAATTGTAACAAGTACGACTCTCGGTTTGCTTCGCTACCATAGCTGATTCAGTTCTGTCGGAAATTCCCGATTTGATGCGTTGGCCATTTAGGCCCCACAATCTGGCAGAGAGCTTTGTACCTATTTCACGGACCGGCACGTCACTGATATCTCGCAAGCAGGAGGATATCGCCACTCATGCTGCTAACCATAACATCTTCCAGAAGTCTTCTGGGTTAGCTCCGTTCGGGCACTTTCAGTTGACTAGTGCAAACTATCGGTATATCGTATCTTTCCCTTTTCGTCATATCTCCTATCGTACCCTTCGTTTTTCATCAAGTCCTATCTTTATCCTTTTTCCTATCTAGCAGAAACTTCCCATTCAACGGTTTTTGAGGAGCTCATGCAATTCTGTATCTCCATTCTGATCATGACGCCACCGTTGAGATTAAGAAATCAAGGATTAAACCAGAGTTATAAAAAGTATAAAAGTTCACAGATCCCAAGGATTCGAGGAATCGAAATGCAATGATTGTGCAGGGGAAGACGTCTGTACTCTCCAAGCCTGGCAAACCCCTCTCTCACTCGTCATTCGTTAAGATTCTAGTTATGCGATGTAAGTTTACTTTCGCGAGAAATATTTCCTAATCATTAACTGAATGAATGGCTGCGTGTGGGGACACATCCTAAAAAGCCGAGCTGCAGGCCACATTTCCAAGTTAGTGGAGCTACTAGAAGTTGATACCTGTTGAAAATTTCTCCGCGTGCGGCGCATCTGACTACCATGTGTACCTGCATCTGACTACCTAATAGGGAGCCAGGTACGTAGAAAACGTCAGCAAGGTGTCATGTGCAGGGTTTCATTAGGCTTTTACGTTAATTAGCCCCCACAGTGGATAGAGTAAAGCGATATGCGCAGTATTCTTACCGGATCTAGAAGTAAGTCTACGTGTATCTGCTGCACTTTTGACCCAGCGTATACTCGGCAATAAAAGACCGAATTCTTTCCTTCCTTCAGTTGCTACTGCGTCACTATCACCGATCGAAAGAGGCATCGAAGCAATTAAATATGACAATCAAGGGCACGGTTAAAGTTAGATTCCCGTTTGTTTCTTTAGTTTGTAATAATAAGTCATCTACACATCACAAGCGCGTCTCAATCATGAAGGATGAAGAGCTTCGTTCCTATCAACGAAAGACAAACCGAGATGACATTCGAATGCCAATCTGCAGGCAGAACTGGTCAACGGTTGACCGCAGACGATTAAGTATCTCGCCAAGTGCCCGAAAACACCTGCAGGGTTCAGGCATTTTCCGCCAAATTTAGTTTCGTAATTTGCAGTGGGACAATGTCTCCGTAGATACATTACAGTAGCCCGGCGCGGTTACGCGGGCGATCTGGCAGCTGCGCTTGAAAAATTACCTGACCAAGTCAGGAGCGTGCGTAAAATTGCCGGCCGTTCCCAATCGACTAATGGTGTTCGACAACTTCACTAAGTGTGTAAACCGCCAGCGCCACGACGGTTCCGGGAGCACAGATTGTCTATAATGATAGGAGGTGGTGTATCCCGCATCTGCAGGAATCGGATCGTCAGTAGAGATGGGCTCCAGAAGAGGAATATGAAGACGGGGTTGACCTTTATAGGTGGCCTCAAGTCGAGTCGACAAGCATGCCGTCCATTTTTGTCAAGATGGTTCAGGGTCTAAGCGACTTAATTTTGCCACGTGCGAGGGTGAGGAAGAGAGAGCGTAGGTTCAGTATCATACCAGAACATCAGGAATTACCGCCCTCTCTTACTACCATCCCGGCCACCCAATTGGAACGGAAAAGCTAGCTTACACCAGCTAAACTGTTTAGGTTGTGTCTAGATTGGCTTACACACTGCCATCCTGTCCTACATCCGCTATAATATGGTTACTAAATGTATATACGATTCAGCATTCGAGGCTCTTGGAACCATGCTCCTTGGCTTCGATTCATCTTCCATATCAGGCATCATCATATAAGAATTATTTCGGCAATTTATTTGGTACGCTTCAGGGCAGCGTTGAAGCGCTACGGCAGTGGATCGTGTTTGGTGCTCTATTTTGTATAGTTCTAGGTAAGTGTCAAGGTTAGTTGTCGGCAGTCGGTTAATTGCTTTTTTCCGGTTGTAACGCAAGGTCGCCATTCAGCTCGGCGCAGCAATGGTGTGTCGGTTTATCGTACAGTATCATGATCCTATACATCAGCGAATATGGCTTTCCGATCAGGGAGACGTCTTTCGGGACCCTGGGTCATCCAGGCATTTTCTGCCGTCCTATTTGTCTCCTCTTTCAGTTCCCACATTTGCCGCCGTGGCTCACAAGCAAGGACCATTGGATTGAGGTCTAAAATGTGCTCGCATTTCTACGCAAGCCAAATTATAGGTAAATTATCTTATGCGGTATGGTGAACCGTACCCCTTTGTGAACCGACCATATATTTGGATAATTATCGGAATTATGGGCCATACTAATGTCCGTTCTGTCTTAAAATGCTCATATCTCTCTATTGCCACCTTCGCATTATCCTGGGGACGATGGGTTGGATTTACCCACCGCGATAGTTTCGCTAATTCGCGCGAAATCTGTCTCGCTTGCAACGGCAGCGAATTGGACTACCAATTCTGCATTGAGCCTTAGCGTGCCACTGCTACGCTCCATCCAGAGGGGAATTTTTTATTTTTGCCTCTTTCCACGTTGGGTATTGGAGCTCCAGAAACAAAGTTGCTCACTCTAGAGGAATTGCACGAAGATTCGAGTATGGCCAGCAGCTATGGAAGTAGTGTTTCGGGATTCAGCAGTCGAATACTCTCGATGTGATGGCGAGAAATATTGAGATAGGCGTTGATATACCTGACTTTTGGATTTCGCGGTGGTTTTCGGACTGTCTGAAGGTATGGCACAGTTGGGTGCTATCACTCTTGTATTCCACCCGCCGATATTGGTGAGGTTCACCGAGTTCCTGAATCGCGGAACACCAACACTGAAAATTCCAAGGCAGGACATAGTTTCGCCACGGTACAAGCTCATGGCATAAATTGAGATCGACCAGCAGAGCCCAAATACAGGACTTTTGCTCCAGATAAGTTATGCTTTCATTGATAGGTAAATGATAGATATGAAAGGGATTGAGTTGAAACTAATATCCAGATGTACGATGACAGGAATATAACGAAAAAGGAAGGATACGATATACAAATGTAGGAGATAATAGATATAGATGTAATAATATAAATAGATGAAATACCTTCCATCAGTTACGGAGGGTCACCGGAAAAGTCTGAAACCTTCTCGTCTCGCTTCCTTGACTGCAGCGCTCAACAATAAACTTAAAATGTATCAAATAAAAATTGAACTTTAGTTTTCCCATGAAAATGTGGGTTAATAATAATGAGTTCCACTCCACAATACTTAAATTACTTCCCACCAAGGTTGTCACTGTGCACCATGGAGTGTATTAGTCTGCCAGCCAAATTAGATCCAATTTCCACAATATAGACCGAAACTTCTGTACCCGGACGCCTTAAGTATAGTCACCATCTGTAAGAATGTCGCTACCAGTACAGTAAGAGCTTGCATCGGATGCTGGCCATAGAGCGCAGCCGGGCAGTTCATCAGGATTACCAAAACGGCCCATGGGAGTTCGCGCATTCCCCTCATGAAAGTACGTTTCTTCGTAAATGGTGTTAAGAGGAGTATCCATATAGCCAGGGGAGATAGAAATGCATCGAATACGATGCTGAGACCATTCTGCAGATATAGACTTCATCAGATAAGTAACACCGGCCATGGATGCGTTATAATCGGATTGAGGATTGGGCCAGTTGACGGTCGATGCAGACATGGACCCAACCGCCTCGGCCAGAAGCGATCATGTGTTTGCCAGCGACTTGGCCACAAAACAAACGAACCATTCAAATTGATGCCAATCACTCGGCGGAACTTTTCTGGGGAGTAGTCTTCGGCGCGGAAAATGTCCGCGACGCCTGCAGAGAGTATGAGGATGTCAATTCTCCTGAAATCGCGGATGGCGAAATCATAGCGTCCTGACGGCGACTTCATCACGAACGTCGAAACGATAGAACGTAGCGCTGACAATGAAGCTGTTCGCATGCTCTCTCTCCTAGATCCCGGAGAGGCCTGCAGCGCAGAGACCATCGGTCATAGAGTACCCGAGACCTCTGGCACCGCCCGTGATGACAGCAACACGACCGTCAAGACGGAACAGGTCAAACACACAGTGCTTGCCACAAGCTGGGGACATAACCTGAGCAACAGCAGATGAGGCATCGTTCGTGGCAGAGGTGAAAGCGCCATCGACAAACTGTTGAAGAGACATCTCTGAAGACTTCGCGGAAGCCAAACTGTCTTCAGCTAGGGGAATCTGAACAGACACGGTGGTCGTTTTTGATGCAGTTGATGAAAACGGGTGTGCCACGGACCCCGAAAATGATGTTGCTGCGACAAACGAAAGAAGAACGCATTTTATTGTTGAGGATGGATCAGACGGCGCTGCACTTCTAGATTCGGTAACCGGACTGCGAAATATCGAGTATTGTTTTCTGTGCTTCCAGACCCCAGTGCGATTCCACCCCAATGATGCACGAGTGAAAAAGTCGCCAGCCACTCGCTGGTTGGCTCAATGATAGTTACTCATGATGCCACCAGCGCCAGACTCCGGAACCAGCCAGCGGACCGATGGCGGCTCCGTCAACAGCTTGAACGGCCCAGACTGTTCTTCCCCGCGCGGCTATCCCTTGTTAGCCAGTACATAACTCCAACACGCTAAGTCGAAGTCGATACCTTGTTAAAAGCTGTTATCTGCATCTCAGCTCAACTGCTCTCTTCGTATTCAGTGTGGATGCTCACCCCGGTTACATGGTTACAGCTCGCAAGTGAGCGAAGCAATCCAGATACCAGTCACACAGTTCCTCGGCCAATGACTTCTTGGATTTCTCAGCGTTAAGTTTTCCTGTCTGCACTCGATGTGTGCGTTGGGTCACTCGATCGGCCCAAGTGGTTATCCGTACCGTGTCAAATTGTGGCAAGAAACTCAACGTAAAGCGCCACCAACTGCCGCCCCGCAGAGTATCTCAGGGTACCGCGCTTTCTAAAGGTACGCCGTGTCACATTATCGGAACCTTAATCCACATCAGCATTTCGTCTATTTTGCCACAGAATTCTGTTATCTAAACCCCGCGTTCCTTAGGTTCACATTCTACCTATAGTATCCCGGGACATAAACATATGAGAGCTTGCGCATCTACTTGTACCCTACGCGAGGATCGAGCATAAAAGTATCCACAATTGATCTCAGAACTCCCTGGCTTCTTCTTAGCCTTCTCTGTAACCCTGACTTCGTCTTGCTATCCGGTGCAGAATTCGATGTCTGTATATAGATGATTCAGGGCATTCTGGTGGCCGACAGCAACAAAGCTCTTAGGTCTGGGGTCGTTCCTCTGCATACACCGCTTGCAGACCCATCTGCGTTCGTCGTGACGTTGTACGTCGTACCCATATTCCCAAGCCCACGAGCGATTATCTTTACTTCTTTCTGACCACGCCCAGCCTGGAAATGACGCCAAAGTCGCGTCTCCACCAATTTCACTTCACGAGTCAATCTTAATGTTAACCATTCATCATAAAAATCAAGATAGCGTTTTCCCTACATGGTGGCCTGACATCGCAGTTTAGCTCCGCTGGCCTCGCCATTCCACGCTGTCCACTCATCGCAACCGCCCGAAGCCTATTACATGATTCCCCTCCCAATCACGAAAATATATGTGATCACCTTGTCTCCAAGGCGCAAAATGCGGCTGCTCTTAGCAGATCTCGGTTCTGAAGAACTAATAACGCGGTAGACGTCACTTTGAGTGAACCCTGAACATCGACGGTCCTGCTGGGCTAAATGCATGTTTATCTCATCCTACTTGTAAATGCGTTAACATAATCAATCTGTAGACTAAGGCAATTGTATCGGCAATGACTTTTACCACCGAGGTTTCTTATTTCTAGTATTACAGTCATTTGCCCAATGCTCAGAGATTATCCACAAGAGTATCATTTGCCCTCAACTAGATTGTAAACTCGAGAAGATGGCGCTGATCATTTAACGTGATCGGCAAGCAAGTGGATCGTCCCAGCGAGCGGATCTGTCGAAATTCCATAGAAAATAGCAATTTTTAAACTTCTAAACCTCGACGAAATCTTTCTTAATTTACGCTTAATTTAAATAATAGAGTACCTGGGTATCGAGGGCTTACATCCTTGCGTTAAAGAGCGATTGATGTTTATATTTACTGATTTCCTGTAAAACCCTGAAACCCTTTGCCGTAATTTACGATACTTGGGTAAATGAATAGCATAGGCTCTAAAAAGTGGCTTGATACTTAGTTGATAATGATTTACAGTCCATTATTTATAAAGACTAAAATTTCTAGCTAAGAACTGCTAGCGTGGTTAAGATATAGATTTTACAAATTTACGTGGTGTACCATATAAAAATCTGCACGATCCGATCGCTGGGACGATCCACTCGCTTGCCGATCACGTACGTAAAGTTTAAACGAAGCTAGCAGCCACTGTCTCGCCCCTGTCCTGATATTGTGCACCTGACGTCTGTATTTTAGGGTCGCAGACAGATGACTTTGTTCCCATTCCCGTACGCTACTTCAATATCAAAGCGACCTATCTGCTGTTGCAGATCTGCACGCATCCTATTAGCTATCTGCGATGGTACGTCTTCTCAATGTCTACACAATATCTGCATTTGCGGCGTTGGGTGGTGCACTCCTCGGGTTCGACATATCCTCCATGTCGGGCGTCATTGGAACGGACCAGTACCAGAAATACTACAGCAACCCACTGGGAATACACCAGGGCGCCATCACAAGTGCAATGGCTGGGGGCTCGCTCGTTGGAGCGCTGTCGTCTAGTTTTCTCGGTGACAGGCAAGTGGCTGTGTCAATATATTGAAGTTGGGAAGCTGACAGATTGTGGCAGTCTGTCGCGTAAGGTTGCGATCCAAATCGGGGCCGCTCTATGGTGCATCGGAGCTGCAGTTCAGTCTGCGTCAAATGGGATTGTCATGCTGGTTATTGGACGCGTGTTAGCCGGCCTCTGTGTCGGCTTGACGTCCTCACTTGTGCCCATCTATCAGTCTGAAATTGCGCCCCGCAAGATCCGCGGACGCATCGTCTCATTGCAGCAGTTCGCAATCACTTGGGGCATTTTGGTTCAGTACTTCATCGAATACGGTTGCTCATTTCTCGACTCTACTGCCTCTTTTCGCGTGCCATGGGCCATCCAGACGGTTCCAGCAGTTGTTCTGTTTGTCGGCCTCTTTTGGTTCCCCCACTCGCCGAGGTGGCTGGCGAGCAAGGACCGCTGGGACGAGGCCCTGCGAGTCCTCGCATTCCTCCGTTCGGCAAACAACGATGTCAACGACCCGCTGGTCCTCGCAGAGTACAAGGAGGTCGAGGACCAGATCAGTCAAGAACGTGAGGAGGAGTCCAACTCTTATCTCGAGTTGTTCTCACGCAAGATACGCAAGCGCGTTTTGCTCTCCATGGCGGTCCAAATGTGGAGTCAGCTGACTGGTATGAATGTGATGATGTACTACATCGTGTACATCCTTGAGTCCGCAGGCATTGCCAATTTGATGCTCGCGTCGTCAATCCAGTACATAATTAACATGGTCATGACCATCCCATCCATCTTATGGACGGACAAATGGGGCCGGCGACCTGCCCTTCTCATAGGCGCCATCGGCATGAGTTTCTGGCTGTTCCTGACTGGGGGCCTACTAATGCGTTACGGTGAATTCAACCCTGTCCTGAACCAGCCATATACATGGATAGTCGTTGGCCACCCTGCAGCAACCCGCGCTATCTTGGCGAGCGCCTATCTCGCTGTTGCCACTTTCGCCTTATCCTGGGGTCCCGTGGGTTGGATGTACCCACCAGAAATAGTCCCGCTGCGCATCCGCGCCAAATCTGTCGCGCTCGCGACTGCCTCGAACTGGGTTTCCAATTTTGCATTAGGCTTCGCTGTTCCGCCGCTGCTGCGCTACATTCAGTGGCGCTTGTTCTTTGTATTTGGGTCCTTCAACATAGCCGCATTCATCCATGTCTGGTTTACCGCTCCCGAAACAAAGCAACGCACACTAGAGGAATTAGACGAGATATTCGAATACGGCGAGCCACTTTGGAAATCGTTCCTGGGAGGGCAGAGGGGATCGAATAAGCTTGATATGCTGGCGAAAGATATAGAAATGGGAGTTTTGAGAACTAATCGGTCGGCACATATGGAGACGAAGCATGTCAACGAGAACATCATATGCCGCTCCTGATCAATTTTTGCCTTCCGTGGTTTTTTTTCGATAGTATATGTCGTCTACTGCATTTTTATCTCGCCGACAACACCTTCTCCCCCCAGAACCCAAAGACTTTGATTTCTCGTAAGGTGCCGAGCGGGTCAAAAAAAGAACACCGCCCGATCCCTAGTCGGCATAGTTTATGGT
>NW_027118184.1:0-31325 GCF_038497915.1 Lipomyces doorenjongii | reverse complement strand
AGTTACAGCACTATTATACCGACAGACATCACGAGTGGAATGTCCATGCAATCGTCGACGCAAGCTTCGGAATCCGGGCCGCCGACAAATATACTGTACCCCGAAACGGAAGCTTCTCGTATGCGCCCCCCGTGCTGTACTTCGCATCGGTCTTACTGGCGTACGAAATTCACAATGAAGAGTTAACAAAAATATTTATAGTGATGTTTTTAGAAGGTTGAACAAGTAGTAGTATGGAATCTTATTATTTTCCTCGTAAAAGTGCTAAGCCAATTGAACCATGTCAGGGTTTAGGGTTCAGGGTGTCATTGCTGGCGGTAAGCGTGGTGAACTAGAGTGAGACTGTGATCACATTTTAAGGATCTCACAGCGATGCATTTTCCAATTCCAACACGCTAAGGTAGGGACGGGTCAGGTTTTCCCAGAGAAGACTAAATAAGAATCCGGAAAATGTTATTATAATACACTCCTCGTAAGATATTCTACACCCAAAGTACAAAGAAGGCAAGATGACCTATATACATACACCACCTCTCGACACGCCAATCGACTAACCGCCCATCAAATATATAAACTTTCTATCGGAATACGTCTCCAGCAGTGAGTATCTTATTCCATATATTCTGGATTACTGTGACCGCTTCTGATTCCATTGCTGTTACTCACCGCCCTGCTCTTCGCTTTGGGGCGGGAAATGACCCATAGCATGTTGCGGCGCATAGCCTGAAGCCAAATGATCCGACTGCGAAGTATTTTGCTGGCGAATCGCACTGCTGGGCGGATTAAAGGAATGCTCGATACTTTGCATGGCATGGGGTTCGAAAGCTTGCTGCGCTGACATTGTGGTGTAATACGGAGGCGTGAGTGACGGCCCTTGAAGCGGCTGAGGAGCCATCTGGTGGGTCCTCGAATGTGCCGTTTGTGTTGCATGGGGTGGATGGGGTGCCTTGCTGCCTAACATGCCATCTGTAGAGTGCTGGGCTGGTGTATCCATGGGTGCGGAGGCGCCGTTCATTATGTTCGATGAGGAGGAGGATTCGACGTCTTGCATGTAGTACGCCGAATACGACTGTATACTAAATGGTGACTGGCCGGCAGTACCGGTGTAGTAGTAGTAAGTGCTTGAGGTTGTTGCAGGTTGCTGCGGTTGTGATATTGGAAGAAGCAAGGGTGTGGATGATTCTCGCGATCGATGCTCTTTCCCTTGCTGTTGTACGTGAGACGGCCTCGACTTATCCGAATTGATCGATTGAAGCAGAGGTGTCGGCGACAACGACGGCGACACTTTATGCAATACACGATCCTTGAATCCTTTGATAATGTCGGCGCATCTCTTGGAAGTTAAACTATCTTCTTCAAATGACTGAAACCACGCGAGGCATTTATCCAGATCGTTTCTCATGTCGGCCTCATTCGGCCAATCTAGTTTGCAATCTATGACATGACCCAGCACGATAGCTGAAATCGAACTCATCATGTAATGCGCGACACTCCACCATGGGAGCACCTTGATCAAGTCTCGCGTAAGCTGGGGTAATGCCGGGGACGGAATCAGGTCAGGAAATAGTGACAACGAGCGGTGGCCTGCCTGTATGCACAGGACAGCACATTTCCGCGAGAACTCATAAGAGTGCGGGGATTCATTTGGAATCTCACTGTGACACAAACATGGACGGTTTACCATCCGCACGACGTCATAGTACTGAATTGCCAAGATTGTGCGCTATTCAGATTAGCAATTAGTATGGTTCAAACGCAAAAGTAAGCAGAAAAACTCACCATCCTTAGAAGCGTGAGGTCATCTCCCGCGCCGGCAACATCAATGTCGTAAAAATCAATGGAGAAGATGTCGCTGAGGCTGTCTCTCCAATTATCCAGCGCTTGGTTCAACTCTTCAACGATCTGCTGTACGGCGCTCCAGCTGAACTTCGTCACCACAGGCGCATACAGCCGATCCACAACTTGTCCCAAAATCTTCGATAACTGAGTCTCATACACGAAATACTGGCCTGAAAGTATAGCCGTCTTGGTGAGCGGACGTTGCTTGATCTGTGGTATGAACTCCCAATTATCCGTTTCCGCATTTGTAGAAGGCAGTGGTGCGGAACTATGCTGGTCGGAAATCATTGATGGCCGGCCCGTC
Organism: Lipomyces doorenjongii; assembly: GCF_038497915.1. Lineage (NCBI taxonomy): Eukaryota > Fungi > Ascomycota > Lipomycetes > Lipomycetales > Lipomycetaceae > Lipomyces > Lipomyces doorenjongii. Next base: position 29,182 of record NW_027118184.1, on the reverse strand, counting down.
ATGGAGCTGACCATGCGCTCGAAGACGTACATCGCGTTCCAAAGACGTACGCGTACTTCTTTCTGAACGTCCGTCATCCCGGCTCCATTCACTAGCAGATGCAGACCAATTCCCTGTCCTTGGCGGATGGCGAGACCTAGCATTGAGTAGCTTCGATTGACAAGGTTAGAGGCGAAGAGATAAAAACTTAAAAGAGCAATGTATTGGACATGCTGGACGTCGCCTGGGGCTGTGACGTCAGGCTTCAGGAGCTTTGAGCGAATATAGTATTGCAAATGATCCAGATCGTGTCCCTCAAACTCAGCTTTAATGTTATGCGCATAGACTGACGATATGGCAAGGACCAGGTTTAGCAATGCTAACCACTGAGTATTGACATCGTTGAGATACCCTGCACAAAAAATATCGTACTGATACCGGAATAGAGGCTCGAGTAGAAACGGAAACGAGGGATGGACAGTCTCGAAATAGCAATCTATAAGCTTATCGGCAATGTCTTTCGGAGGCATGGTACTGAGGTCGACCGACTCCACAGCAAGATCCAAGTCGTCTAAGTTATAAGACACAGTTTCGATTTCAGATATTCGTGGGTTTAAGAATCCCTTCTCTATATCGTCCATTTCGTCATTTTCAGCATCGTTGGCAACCTCAAAAATCTTCTTGATCCAGTCGATATCTGACGATTTCCCCACGTAACCTTCTGGGCTTGAGATTCCAATGGAATTGATGTCCTCATTTAAATGATCTACTGACCCGGTCGAGCCAGCTTCGGCTGACACAAGATCCTCGCCAAAAGTCTCCGTCTCATCGTCGCCTGTTGGTGGTAAACCATCGCGCGAGTCGACGTCCACGGGTGTCGTCTCCGTCGTCTCCGGTGGAGATTGCTGGTAATTGTCCGTTAGTCTTCATTCGATCTTGCGCACTAGTCAATTACTTACAAGCGAAAAAACTTGTGATACAACGTCTCTAACAGATCGGTCTAGCGAGGGCCCAATTCTCCTGAATGTTGATTCGTATTTCTGCACTTTATCACGAAGATTTTGCAATTCCCTATCAATAAATTAGCAAGTGGACTCATCAAGGCCAGTTTTAATCACATACTCTCTTGTTCTGTCGCGCTTATTATGGGCATAATAGCAGTCTATCCCAAAAGCTCTGCAGTGAGAGCACACTGGTCTGGAAGCAAATGAGCCTATGACGTCGCTGGCGGGAAAATACATACTCACCGCTCACCACTGCACTATAATTACAAATACGTTAACAATATGGCAAAGTATCGAAGGTGCAAAGCAAGGATATACCTTCGTCTTCCGTAGCCGACAGGACTCGCACGCGTGCGATATGCGCGTGCTCTTGGCTCCCGTTACGCTTTTCTGGGACGATGCGAGTACTGATGCTATTGATTCACCGTATGGACGACGTCGGGGGATAGCTATCTTGCCATTGAGTTGAGCTGGCCAGCGCTTGTTCTGATGCTGTAACTCCTCTGCGGACGAAGAGGTCGATGAAGAGACTGGCGGTGTAAATTCAGCCATGGTAGCCAGAGCATATACAAAATGAGCTATGACAGCGGTATGGTTTGGGGAACGCGACGACACGACGACTTATATAACAATTAAACCGCTACGTGGGGCAGTAGGTGAGACGGCGATCTCAGTCACAAAACGTAACAGCCAGATGGCGGCACAGACCAGTGCTAAACAGCTACAAGTACAGACCGCCGTAGGACCAACGATCACCACGCAGCCGAGCTGGAGACGGCCCTCGTTCTTGGGCGATTGAGCATGCCGGGGCCCGTTCGGTTCGCGCGCTGCAAGGCTGACATCACTGACCACCGCGCCGTTGGTATTGCATCGCCAGCGAAAATTCGCGAAAAAAATTCGCGAAAAATGTTGAACAGGTTGTTTCCACTCATGCCCGAGCCTGCCATCTCACGTCGAGACAGCGTGCGTGGAGGTCACAGGGGCTTTCCAGTGTGCGATGACGCATGTTCTATTCCAGATGGCGACGATCGGCACCACACATAATGATGCCAGGGTCGGGAATGGTATCTGAACCAAAATGTTGTTTGGTGCTGACACCACATAAGTTGGTACTAGTACACTGATTCGGCCGCGCATTTTTCCAAGCACTCTGACGTCTTAACTCTATACACAGGGTCCAGACGTCGAGGGCACAGAGGGTTCTGGAAACAGCCCAAATTTCGCCTTGATCGTTGAGGCCGTCGGAAGTTCGAAAATACCCCTCCCTCGACGTCATGCGCGAACCAGCTTACTAGATGATTATAGTGGATGACCATTGGGGACATCACCAACCGACCAACTCCATTCTAGTACCAAAAATTTCGTTTGGTGTTGATGATTTCATTATTTTCATGCACCAAATCGATATCTCGACATCTACCAAGTCCTACTGAGTATGTGTTATCACTCCTGTAAGCAATTCATTTTGTCTCATATTTGGCATCCAGAGAGTCAACAGTGCATTTCCGGGACGCGATACACCTACAATCAAGAGCGTTGCTCAGATTCATTCGTCCAGAGCCATATTATCTCTGTCATCGATAGAAAATTCAGCAATCAATTTCGCAGATTGTCGAAAGCAATTGTTATTATTCTTCTCTGACTAGTGATGCGCAGACACGGTTCATTATCCGAATTCTGAAATATATTGAACTTGCCGTGTCCGACTGACATGTTAACTTGCTAATATAAGGTATTTTCGAACAAGAAGTAGCTAAATGAAACTCCAAGTCATCTACAACTTAGGGCAGAATCTGTTTTATCGTCGTCATTACTCAGCTCATTGTCGTGCATAAAAATTATTGATACGCCATCTACATTCGCTCGCGCAGTCGTCTGCAAACTCCCAAATCAACATATATCTATATACTATCGTGACTTCACTTCTGGTGATATCCAGCTGGCACGACAGAATATTACTAGCCAGAAGGCACACTAGCACTGAGCCACCGAGTCGTCCACAACATGACACTACGGCACGGTTATAGCCATTATGGTCATATCCGACAATCTTTAGCACAAAAAATGCCTAAATCGATCATATGGAATAATACATAGACTTATAAGCGGAAGCCAAACTATTTACATAACGAACGCCGATAATTAGCTGAATTATAAGACAACTACACTAAGTTTTCAGTCACTGCCTAATTTAATACTCCTTGCGACTTCTGAACTCTCAACATGTCGCCGGCTCGCTTTTGTAAATGTGTGCGTATCTGATACCCTGATCCTTAATCCACACGCTGCGATAACCTCTATTTCATGCTACTGCTATATTATCGTTCGGCAGCAGATTTACGCTACTTGCTCGGATTGCCCTTTTGTAGCTCTTCCCTATAATAAATTAGCATACCATCACCTAATGCTAGCAACGAGCAAATACCTCAGCTGGTTCGAGAAATCGTCATCAGCATCATCATCGTCCCAGTTCTCCTCCCACAAATGCTCCTTGCCACCCGGAATAGCAATATCGGCCTCGGTATCCGCCCAATCTGCATCACATATATGAGTTAGCTAAGAATCAACGCAACTTTTCAGACATCGGTGTCCATATCTCCAGACAGATCCGATCCACAAGCATTAAGAGACCAACCTTCAGCTGGAAAATCCTCAAATTCATCATCTTCCTCCAAAGTAACAGCAGCAGGCTTCTCCTCTTTGGTTGGGGCATTGGCTGTGGACGACGGTCCGTCAGTCTTCTCTTGTGGCGCTGATTCAGACATTTTTGAGAGAGTATTACTGTAATTGCAAACTGAGCAACTACTGGATCCTGACGTTCAAATTACACAGTAGTTGAGAAGATCGTAATTGATCGTATGTGGCTGTACCAGCGATATACTTCTGAATGATGAAGCGAAAAGGCAAGTCCGAACAAACGCTGATGGTGACGGTGACCGGGCGGTGACCCACCCAGTTCGTGAGTCTGTGATTGTGATTCTGCAACTTTTAGTTCCTGTGCCCAAGTAACCAGATCAAAAAATCAGAAAATTAACGCACGCAACAAACAACGGCTTGTGGGAGCCCAATTGAAAGTATCATTACATTCGGAGAACCGTACAATAGGTTTTCTTAAATTTTTCTCAGATCAGGGGATTACACGGATACAATGTCAGCCACCGCGTCCTTGTGGCAGGAACACACAGCGGTCGATGGACGCGTATATTATTACAATACTCAGACGCGGGAATCTAGCTGGACTAAGCCAGACGCGCTGTTAACCCCAAGAGAGGTAATTTTAACCATTTTGGAATTTAGTGTCTTTGTGTTGTTTGCGAGGCAGAGATGCTAACGATAATCAAGCGCGCACTAGCTAAGATCCCGTGGAAAGAGTACGAGACTCCAGATGGCAGAAAATATTGGCACAATAAGGATACGTCAGAGAGTGTATGGCAAATGCCCGGTGCTTACAAGACAGCACTAGAACAAGCTGAAGAGGAAGAGGAAGCTGCCGCTGCCGCGGCAGCGGCGGCGGCCGAGGAAGAAGAACGTCGACAAGCTGAGGTTCAGAATCACAGAATGCTTGGGCAACAAGGTAATTCTTACCAGAACGGAGGACTAAGGTTCTATAGTAATCCGGACGAATCATTCACTGCGATGTTGAAGTCTCACGGCATCGATTACTCGTGGCCATGGTCACGAGCGCTAAGGGAAATAATTACGGACGATCGCTATACCGCAATATCTGATGCACAGTCCCGCAAAGCCGCTTTTGACAGGTTCGTCGAAAACTCTCGCAAGGAGGCTGGCGACATTGCCAAGGAGACGCTCACTCGGCGCCAGAATGATTTCTTGAAAGTGTTGGAGAGTATGGAGGCTATCAAACCATACTCGAGATGGAAGTGAGTTCATTCGAATTCTGGCCCCGGTATGAATTAACTAATTTGGTGTAGAACCATCCAGCCAATTCTAGTGGACAGCACTGAATATCAGTCACTTGACTCAGAACATGCGCATGCGATGTTCCTGGACTACGTTACTAAACTTCGCGCTTCAGAACGGCAGGCACAAGCCAAATTACGCGATGAAGGTCTCGAACTCATGCGCGAATATTTTGAACAGCAAGTCGACAGTGCAATTGATATATTCACTAAATGGCACGATGTCAGAGAGCGCATGAAACATGACACTTACTTGCGGTCTGAACAGAAAATCGTGAAGGGGTTAAACATGCTGGATATATTAAGTGTGTATGAGGAGTGCATGAAAGACATTGAATCGCGGTTTCTTGACGAGCGGAAAGAAGCTAAGCGACAACAGCGTAGTAGTGCGCGGAAAAGTCGGGAGGAATTTATCACGTTGTTGGAAGAACTGCTTCATGACGGGAAAATCACTGCCGAGACAAGATGGATGGATATCTACCCAGTGATCAAGGGTGATAATAGGTTCGACAACATTGTCGGCCAAGAGGGTTCGGGACCTCTGGACTTGTTCTGGGATACGGTAGAGAAGATTAGTAAAGATTTGAGGATCAAACGAGATATCTTACTGGACGTATTGGCAGACAGACACTTTCAAGTTACAGATAAGACGACATTCGAAGAGTTTGAAAATGTCTTGGTTACGGATGCACGTGCTGCTGAGATTGAACAATCTGTGCACGTTTCATTGTTTGAGAAGGTATGTACTCTTATATCATGATTTATATATAATCTATTAAATAAAACTAGCAACGATCTCGAGTACTACGGAAGCTTGAAGAGGACAGGCACCAAGAAGAACGGCGTCTGCGTCGACGGATTGATGCCTTGCGATCAGTCATGAGACATCTGGAGGCGCCAATGACAGGACAATCCACGTGGGAAGAAATTCGAGAGCGCATTAAAGACACTCCGGAGTTCCTTGCACTCGATTCGGAGGATAATAGGAAGCTGGCATTTGAGAAGCAGTTAATACGAGTTAAGGAGAAAGAGGAAGGTGGCAGCCGTGAACGTGATCGCGATAGGGATCACAAGCACCCCCGAAGTTAAGTGTATGCGTATCTACGTCGGTGAGAAGACGGAGTTGGGATAGGCAATAGTTTAGAATGACATATTGCAGAAGACTATATATCACTTGCATGTAACCAACAAACTACACGTACCAAATTCAAAGCGACTCACGCAAATACAAGGAGTTCCTGACTCACAAATACCCAAAAAAAATATGGACCACGACGGGTATAACAACAATTACACAGTATTATTACATATTCCAGTATCACTTAGCAAACCACGATCTGCAACAATAAGGAGAATGCGTGACTACTCTGCTACTATTGTCCGAGTTACAGTAACTGCAGGTCCCTTGTACTGATACTCTACCTGTTTCTCGAGATCGATATTCGTCGAACTTGCCCCAGACGAACTGGTGGTAGTGTTCTTAAACATGTAATGGTCTGAATATTGCGTGGTGTTTGTTCCGCCAGACATATTGACATTGTTGATGTTACTTCCGTTTCCTGAGCGTCGAGATGCGCCAATCGCATCATTCGTGGCAGATGCCCAAAGCGCGGACAGCGGCAGCGAAATGACGACGAGTAGCGACGGCACGGCAGAAAGAACGATACCACCGTTTGTCGAAATCTCAACAATGGTGACTATAGCCGGCACGATCGTAGTCTGGGTAGTCATGATCACAATGACCTGCAGTGGACCAAATTCGGTAAGACCGAGGACGCGTCGCTGACGAATCGCAAGGACAAGCTTGAAGCAAAATATACTAGAGAATATGGAAATAGATGCGGCATACAGAACCTTGGCTGTGATCAATGCCCACGCAAGAAATGCATACACTTGTACCTCCATAATCATGCGAATATTCTGGATGATAGCGATGAGCCAGAATGCCAGGACAAGTACCACCAGACAAGAGCAGAGCGCGGTCACAATTCGCTGTAAGCTGCGATGAGTATCGAACACAATACGAACTTGGAAGAGCAAGGAAAGCTCAACGCCGAGAGTGATAAGCAGCTGCAGGACTGAGGTCACTGATGATCGTACGTAGGCTTGGAAAGGAACTTGAGAGTAATCGTCCGAAAAAAAGCCACCGAACGTGTTGAATGGGCCGAGGATGTAATCGATGTACAGCCCGGCACGGAGGACGATAAGGAAGAGACAGATCTCATTGAGAATGAAGACCGGGGTTTTGCGCTTGTTGGGCTTTGTGAGAAGTGCAAGAATGATGGCAGTGATAGCAGCAGCCCCAATGTGAACCGCGAAGACCGTGCAGGAAATACCAGATTCACGCATCCAGGCATCGACGGAAGTGGCCGAGATCGTAGTGGTAGATCCATTGTACATAATCACCAGAGGCTGGTTGATAGCGGTGTAGTCGGCCGGAGCCTCGTATCCTTGCGACATACTGAAGGTCTGCTTGTGCTGTGGAGCGAAGAGGAGAAGGAGCGGTCGCGAGGACAAGTGGTATATGTATGGTAACTCATCAGGCACAAAAAGAATATGATGTGGATCAGGAGTAGAAATAAGGAGGGGTCAGCCGGAAGCGGAGCAGCGATATACAAAGAAAGTGATATCATGGCAGAGCAGACCCCGGACATGGCATTCACGAAGTGAGGCTCGCCGCCTTCGTGGACAAGCATTAGTTGATGTGAGTGTGGGCCGGGCCGAGAACAATATTAAGGACTCTATTGTGATGGCACCCACAGGCCTCACAACCCAACGGGCACTTGGCGACGGCCCGCCTGCGGCCACAGCAGACTTCTAGAAATCAACGACAAATAGCACAGATGTGAAGAAAGCAGATTTCTGAAGAAAGAAGCGAGATTGACTGGAAATAACAAAGTGAGGGCTAATGATGGGTAGTGTAAATCTGTTATTCGGTACGAGTCCGAACGCAGGTCTCCCCTTACGTAGGCACCCTAAATTGCACGTGATACCACCTGCATTGGTTTGCTCGAAACTACTTCGTTCACATTAGAGTCATTATCAGCTATCAATATTAGCGGCTTAACAAATATCTATTATGTTATACGTACATGGTATGTCGGTAGCTATATGCTTAGCACCTCTGTCATAGGGCGATGCCCTCGCAGCTGCAACTTCAGCTATTGTTCAGAATAGTATGACGGCGCACACTACTCCATATTAGCGACGGATTACCTTGGTTGCGTCCGGCTTGTAGGCTCCAGCCGTGTGACAGTTTGTTACAGGGTACGTGTGGCCTTGTAGATGGGCACCCAAAGGCATCCGCAGAGAGATTTTCAGCATGGGGGTTTCCCTGCCATGTGGCTTCGGATGACCCGCACTGCATCAGTATTTGAATTTTACTATTGTTGTCATTTCAGACATATTTTTGCCCATCTTTTTCCGCCGTTAGGATAAGTCCCATGTCTTACATTCCGTTGTCCTTCATTTCACTGGGCCTGTCTAGGAGACTAGCACTGGAATGTCATAGACGGTTGCTATGGCCCATAGTCTGTCGGGAGGTTGAATTTAACACTGATTCCACCTCGTAATGTCACCGATCCTTGTTCTGTTTTATATCACGCATTGTCATTCTTGTCTATTGCTATCGAATAATCAGAATACATTACAATGGACTTCTGACGATTGTTCGTGTTGCTTCTCCATTTTGACCATTAAATCCAACGGACTGGCACCACTGCAGACCAGTCCTTGCTGACAGCGCATTCGACATGTAGATTCCAATGGCTTCAGTGCTGAAATATCTCAGTTTATTCCATCTGTGATCTTTCTCTAACTAGCCAGACATTCGGACTTCAAAGGATTTATCAACCAACTACCGAGCAGCTCACTACGGCCGAGAATCGCGCTCCCTTGATCAGTCGCCGCCGAGATTGTCACTGATGGCACCTGCAACGTGCTGGGTTCAGATGCCTGCGCAGTGTGAACTAACCCGAGATGGGTTATACTATCACTCCCTCCTTGATGCTCTCTTACGCGCTTATTCTTCGCCTGTGGCCCTGTGATTCGGGAAAAACTCAACCCCGTACGCCACAGGATTGATTCCGCTGAGCGGGTGTCTACATACCTCCATACGTTTGTATACAAGGCATCAGATTTCCGATGCGCTAAACAGACGCCGTCCATTGAATTCAAAGCAAAATTGGTTGGGAGTGTGCGAACTGATGCACAGAAACACGAGCCCCTTAGCATGGTAAGCAAGTAATCTCTCTCCATGCAAGGAACATGTCTTTATACCACTTCTCCCGTAGAATTGCACAAACAATTGACTAGTAAACACTAGCACGCTACCGAGAAGACAAACTATAGTGCTTGTTTATGGTTGTATCGCCTGTCAGGTCTACGAAGATGACGGATCCTAACATGAACGTGCTCTGGTCTATGATCGTCGAGCTTTCCACCACGCTGAACGCGAACCGCGAGGCCACGGCACGTCTGTTCAGGCTAGCTGAGTCAGTTGCTAATACCTCTACTGCCGCATTGTCTGCTACTTCGACGACCAATGCATTGGCTGCACTGGAACAGCGTACTAAGGCGCAGCAGTCCAGCGAGCAGGTATGTTCATAAAACTTGTGTGTTTCATGTGATCTAATGGCGATTAATAGATTGAGACTGATAATAACACCAATGGTATGATATCTTGGTCAGCCATGGCTTTCTCTGTCGGTGATTTACTCTAACGCGTATCAATCAACAACAGCGCCTTCCGGGTTCCTCAGTGGACAGGGTCATGATCCCAGCTCATTGGTGGCGGAAAATGAAACACTGCAGCAGGAAATAAAGTATCTGCGGCGAGAGAACGATGATCTGGATTTAATGGTGCAGCAATATGATCATACAATTCAGCGGATCATGGAGGGACTGCGTGTGTATGCTGTATGTGATTTTTTTTGTCGTGGTGGATCACGCAGTTGCTTTGCTAAACATTTCTGAAGAGGAATGTTGCTAACTGCGGTAGTAGACCGACCATTCGCAGAATATACTAGATATACACAAATTGTATGCATTCAAGCTAAGGTCAGAACAAGATCGCTATGACGCGCTTCACGCTCTCTACACAGAACAAGAGCAACGGATTAAGGTGTTGACGAGTCACCTGCGCAACGCGTACCAGTACAGCTTTACAGGATCACCTGGGAACGGTAACAACAGTCAGGAAGGCGAGACGGAGCCTATGATGTTGTATCGACTGATCTACGAACTGCAAACAGAAAATAACGGCCTCAAGAAAGCCTCGGGTATTGATAATAGTGCTGGTGAAGTTTGAGTGGATGGGACCAGATTTGTACGATATTTGGCATTTGAGGAACTGTTACAAATATGGTGCGTATTGATTTAGGTTCTTCGTATTGTTACTGTCATTGATCTTATTCTGTACATTGTTTATCAACGATGGTGGCGCATGGGAAGGAATTAATTTATATTGTTGTTGATGATCAGTAAGAATTAAGGGAATGCACATGAGACATGTGTACCCACAGTAAATGATTTATAATATTCAGCAACGCCTCGGAGAATCGATATTTATCGGTCGTAGATTTATTGTTATAATTTGTTGGTCGCTCGCCAGGGCTTTGAAGCGGCTCGTCCTCTGCTCACGGAGGTCCGGGTCTGAATGCCCGAACTCTCCCGGGAATCAATCGCCGGATCTCCGCCCGCGGCGGACCGGGTCCGCTGCGGCTGCTTCTATTAAAATAAGACTACTGTAATTTAATTAAATGGTCGCCACTCTCCGACGCATCTGTTAGGGCAGGATGGTCACTTAGGCAGGTTTACTCGCGCCTTCTAGTAGGGCTACAGTGGCAACCAAGTCCCGGGATTTCGTATTTACGAAGAAAAATGGATAGAGTTTTAGCTTGGAGTATATACTGGCCCCAGTCAACTAATTGCTGCAAAGCTTTGACCACTTAGTCTTAACCTCTTCTTGCATGTCAGCATTGTGATAACCTTATGGAGTTGTCAGCCCGTCCCGTCTTCTAACCGAAAATTGAACTAGCGCGAGTCCACATTACATTTTATACTCCGTTTTGGCAGCATGTTATTACTCATCAGCGTCATAGCGCATAGACGAGCAATGGCGAAGCCGTCTTATTTTGTTCACATTCTGATTCGCGTGCTTGTATACCCCCTTGATGGCCTGTGGTACCGCGACTACATATATGTATATAAATGACCTGTTGTTCTCCTCTGAAGCTTCTGTCTGTCAGTCTTCCTGATACCTAAGACTTCAATCATACAACAGTCGCCTGCTAATATGGATATTGTGCGAACCAGTTTTTTCGGCGAATTGGTGCATTTTGCATCTGGTGGCCGACTGTTTCAGTTCCCTGATCAGCAACCTGGATTCAAATTTCCCATCGATGAAGTGCACGACCCTACCCTTTCAACTCCTGAATCTGAGAAGGACGAGAAACTATTATCTAAGGACGAAGAATCCTCTACTGGTACAACACGCCGACCAGAGGACGCGGAGACCGGTAAGGACGCTACCCTGGTTGACTGGTACGGGCCAGACGACCCCGAGAACCCTCAGAACTGGCCTTTTGGTCGCAAGATATTCGTCATGACGCAGCTGTGTCTGCTCACTGTCGCGCTGTACATGGGATCTTCTATCTACACTCCAGGCGTGGACCAATTGGTGGAAGATTTTCATATCAGCGTCACTGTCGCGTCCATCCCGCTCTGCGTTTATGTTTTTGGATACGGTATCGGGTAAGTCATTATTCCCTGACGCTGTATGATAAGCGGGTCTAACGTGATGTGGACAATAGTCAAATGCTCTTTGCTCCCTTGTCTGAAGTCCCCGCTATCGGTCGCAACTGGGTGTATCTTCCTACTATGTTTATCTTTGTAATCCTTCAGATTCCAACCGCGTTATCCAAGAACATCGGATCGCTAATAGCTCTTCGATTTATTGCTGGCTTCTTTTCCTCGCCTGCTCTATCGAATGGTGGCGCATCTATGGGAGATATGATGGCGCCGTCATTTGTTCCCTACGGCATTGCTATCTGGGCTGGAGCAGCCGTCTGTGGACCAGTGCTTGGCCCGCTTCTGGGTGGTGTTTTCACGCAGATCAAGGACTGGAGATGGTCTTTCTGGTGTCTAATGTGGATATCCGGTGCAGCATTTATCGTTTTACTTTTTTCTCTACCGGAAACCTTTGGGCCGACCGTGTTGTCACGTCGTGCTAGGAGACTGCGGAAGTCTACGGGCAACAAGGAATTGACGACAAAGTCCGAGCTGGAGTTTGCCTCGGTCACGACTGGTGTGATGATTCAGGACAACTTGATTCGTCCATTTATCATCTCTTTCTTGGAGCCGGGCGTTCTCATGCTCAACATCTATACCGGATTTATGTACGCGGTCTTGTATACATGGTTTGAGGCATTCCCTATTGTTTTCGTAGGCATACACCACTTCAACCTAATTCAGAGCGGCCTATCTTTCTGTGGTTTGATGGTCGGTTGCGTGATCAGCTGCACAATCTACTTATATTTGATTGGACACAAGATCATCCCATGGCTTATGGCCGGGCATCGTCCCGAGGTTTTGTTCCAGATCGCGTTCTTTGCTGCGCCGATCCTGCCTGTGGCACTAATTTTCTTCGGCTGGTCGTCAACGTCTACCGTACACTGGATCGCTCCAATTATAGCGTCCGGCCTGTTTTTGGTCGGTGGATACATTGTTTTCCAAGTCCTCTTCAACTACCTCGGCATGTCGTACCCGAGGTATCTCGCCTCTGTTTTCGCCGGTAACGGACTCTTCCGATCAGCAATGGCGGGCGCATTCCCTCTCTTTGCGCGCCAGCTGTTCGTGAAGCTCGGTCCCTCGAAGTTCCCTATCGGATTCGGTTCTACTGTCTTGGCCGGTATAGCCGCGGTGTTGGTGGCGCTTCCATTTTTCTTTTTCCGGGCTGGGCACTTGATGAGAGCACGCTCGAAGTATGCGAATTAGTTTTTATATAATTAACTAATTAATATGCTGGGATTTCGTGCGTACAATCAAATTATGGGTATCGGGTTATAGAATGGCATCAATGGTATAGATCATATGTATCTGTTAATTAATATTAATAAACTCCTTCAATCTCTCCTCTAAATAATTGTTGCAAGTGAAGATGATTGGCCCACATGCTAGGCATAAGGCAGGGTGCCTTCACCTTCTCATATTGATTGACGAACAGGTCCGAAAGTGTGATCATCTTGAGTCTGGCCGTGGACGCTCTCTTCTGCGAATTTTATGGTCCAAGCTATCCATGGATACAAGTCGCTTGATCGGATTATACGGGAAGATATTCCTAGCCCTGATGCTACTATTATCCTGTAATACAGTTGTACATATAACCATACAATAAATGAAATAGACACAGCCTCAACCTATGCCCCAACGCACCTCACCAACAAAACTTCCGTTATTTGTGATGTCCATAATCTACGATCTCAGCGCACGCAATCTCTCTCCAAGTGAGTCCTCTTCAACCTCAGTTGCCACTGGGCCAACTCTAGCTCGCGATGGTGTATTTTCCTCGAGATTTCTCTGTAACTCAAGTCCGGCCTCGTCGGCAACTTTCTGGAGAAGGAGGTCCACGTCTTCTTGAGGCGCGGCAATCGCGTTGCTGACTTGGCCAGCGTCTTCATAGTAGGAAGTTGTCACATCTAGATCTTCAAACTGACTTTCGAATTTCTCCATGACCAAGGACATCTATAGACCAATCATTAGCGCTTTTATGGCCTATCTCATCTAATCGCCTCTCCTTACCTTTTCTAAATTCATACTCTCCATAGCTCTGTCCATATTCTTCACGACATTTGCCATATTCCCAGTAACCTCCAGTTAACATGTTAGTAATGTACTATGTGTGGGCTCATTTATTTTATTCTTACCGTCCTCATGGTAACTGCAGTCTGAACTCGACTAGCAACGGCGTCGATTCTGGACGCAAGTCGCAACAAATTCATTCGTTCACTCTGCTTGCGAATCGCATTCTGTGCATATACTTTGGCTATATCTGGGTTACCTTGTTGTATAGCCTATAATGGCCGCGTCAGCATGTGTAAGTCAGATTCTGCAAATACAGCCCAGCGCGTACCTTTTTTATTTTACTCTTTTCGCTCTGCTCATCCTTCGCAGCTCTAGCTGCTTGTCGATTGAGCTGTTTGGAGGTAAACTGTCGGCGGTTAAACGTGAGTATTTTGTCTCGTTGCCAGTACAGTGTTCTGCAAGGACTTACTAACCTTCAAGTTGAATAGTGATTCTGTAAAACTAGATTTAACTATACAATTCCAGAATATCAATTATAGAAATAATAACTTACTTTCTAATCCTGACATCTTTACTGTAATCGGAATTCCTTGTTTCTCAGTGGAGAGATTAACGGTTGCAATCCTAGTTCTATTGCCACGTAAGCTACTACCTTCAATACCTCAAAGTCAGCCGAAGCCCCTGCCTTTCTAATGTGGAGATTAAGAAATCGCAAAGAATAGCGCGCGCCCTGTAAAAAGAATGCGGAACAAATTTGATCTTGGAGTGCGGACGATGACGTTTCGCAGTTCCACTGGCACAGACATGCTCTGCCTGGGTTTAGCGCGGCGTCAAGCTACTTTACTCGTTCCATAGCAACCTCACTCTGGAATTGGCAACGTGCACGGCGGAAACACCCGAACAATGAGGGTTTGGGTTTGGGTTACTGCACGCTTGAACAAGGTGCTCTTTGCCCTAACCCAAGTCGAGTAAACATCGCAACCACACTCCCGTAAATGTTATATCACTTTCACCCGATTTGCGAATGATAACAACATAGATCGAAGTCTTCGCCATGTCGTCTATAGACAAATATCGCGTTGATATTACGTCCCTCAGGTCGGAATGTGAGTCTACTCTTTTCTCTCATAGGTGGCTCTCTGCTGGCAATACTAACGCTGCTTCCATCGATCCAGTGACTTTATTATCACGGAAACGAGCGCAGTTAGCGTCACGGTTGGCATATCTTAAATCCAGTAAGGCTGTTTTTTCTAGACCAGGACCGGAAGCGACGCAGAGTCTTTTGTCAGATGAGTTACTGGAGCGAGATAGGGAGCGGGGAAAACTGCTTCTTGCCCATTTATCAGAGAAATACGATGAACAGCAGAACATACATCTGCAAAACCTATATCGACTGGCCGGTGTTACGGCATTTAAAGTTAGAGATCCGTCAGCTAATGGAAAAGGCGATTTACTGGGTATCAGGATAGAATGCTTTGCTTTAAGTATGTGCACCTGACATCGAGTAGCTGAAATGACAGCATGTTGACGAGGATTACAGAAAAATTCGGCGCGCCACATTACATACTATTGTCAGTAGACGGGAAGACTAATTCTTATGACATATATAAATATACTGTTCCACTACATATTCCTCTGGCCAGTCTAGCAAAAAAGTACCTGCACAAGGATCTAGGTGTATGTTGTTTTCGTTCTAGTTCTTACCCCAAGGTTTTGCTAACACTCTCACACCAGGCATTTGTCCGTGCAGTGAGAAAAGAGATTATTCTGGATGTCAATAAGCGAACCCATCTGTCGTGTCTCTCGAATGTGGTTGCCATTGAAGCCGACGATGCCTGCGAGCTGGTTAAGCTGGAGTTCGCGTTTCCTAAATATGGCGCATGCATTGCTTATTTGCGATGCAACATGGTTGATATTAAGAGCGCAGTTGTCACAAAATTTGTTCAAAAGCAGGCTGATGACCCAGATATGGATCATGAATTCCAAGACGAGGAAAGACAGACTGTGCGCGATGAGAAGCTAGAAGCGCTGATGCCCGGTCGCATTGATCAACTGTGCGTAAGGCTTGCGACGATAGAGTAAACCAGGAGTAGCAAGAAGGGGTACCTGTATAGTAAGGGATGGTCTTGGAGTTTACGGCCGCATTTGGTATATCATTATTTAGTCGTGCGTGTACAATCTGTGTCACTATTTATAATAAATCTTGGTTTGGAGAACAAAATACAAAATAAATTTAGTCGCGAAATTACTAATACAAATAATCGCCTAGATATACCCAAACTCCCTTAGTCGCTTAATCATTTTTCTTCCCTTTCACTTCAGGCTTCTCGTTCGGAAACGAATCAGACAAAAAATTCTCAATGGCATCTTCAAGTTCTTTCGCCTTCGGATCCAAATTTTTTTCAAGTTGTTTCGACAGTTCGGTCTGCAAACCGAGGCCACGCGCATAGCTGAGCATCGCCGCGTGAAATTCTTGTGCGTTGTTTATGTTGAAGACAAGTGCGACGCCTGTGACTCCCATTGCAAAGGTAGAGCATGAAAGAAGTGTTCCGAGGGTAACGGCCTGTATGCCGTCTTGATATTTGTTGAATTGTGGGACGTAGTTATTATGGTGGAAGAGAGATGGCACGTCTGAAAACTAGTTGTTAAATCATATTCCACGTACCCACTAAAAAATTCTCTTACGTCTCCTCGAAAGAGCTGCCCTTTTTGTGATCATGACCGAGAAGTAGGTAGCCGTAGTTGCAAACAAGAAATTTCGAAACAGTTTTTTCCTTTCGGGAGTTAAGCTCTGCCGCCATGATCGTTTCGCTGGCGGAACTGGTGGAACCTGGTCAGGAGACGACGGCGCAGCTGTTTCTGAGGCACCCATCGCGAGACTCATAGTATGATCCAGTTGGTCGATGTCTGGCTGTCATTATTAGCATGCCAATCCATGGCTAAACTTGCAACTTTGTTCCCACAGCTTTCAACCTGAAAATCGTGGCAAATAAACAGTGAGTACACGTACAGGTTTAACCAGTCGGATATATCTGACCAACAGCCAATTGGACTACGAGCCTCCTTTTATTGCTGAGAGCAGCCGTTAATGATGTTTGGGTGGGTCTAGTCACTCCAAGGACGGCGAAAAGCAACGCCGCACTCCACCCGACGATATTTTATTTTGCCCCTCCTTGAGGATGGATCGCTGTACTACATGGCAACAGATTTTTGATTCCGCACCAATGCAACACGACAGAGCATCTTCGCCCGAGTCTGATGAGGCACCGTCTGAGTCTCGACTTGGTGACCATACCGAGAATAACCTTGACGACAAAACCGACACACATGACACACCCTACTCTACACCGCCATCAGACGCACCTACGATTTCGCGGTCACCGTCGCCACAGGACTCTTCAGGCAATTTTGTGTCCCCAGATTTGCAACGTCTACATCGGGATCATTCACAACGAGGCTACCTAGACGGCATAACCAAGGGAAAGCCGGAGTCAGTTCAGAATGCATTCGACAGTGGCTACCCGTTTGGCGCAGAGTTGGGACTTCACATCGGGCGTGTGCTCGGCATGCTTCAGGGTCTCAGAAGTCGTGCTGCTAGTTTAAAGACTTGGGAGGCCACTGTTGTCGATCTTGAGAGACACGCAAGATCAGAGTTATTGGATGTACAGGATTTATTTAGCAGTCATTATTGGAGTGTCGATGCAACCAGTGGAGAGATATTACCACGATGGGTTAGCGAGAATGAGTACAGAAATGCCGAGTTTTCTGCCGTGGTTGCCAAACACCCGTTGATTCACAGATGGACCGATACAGTAGAGGCTCTAATGAAAGATTATAGATACTAATGCATAACATGGGATATTCGTTGTATCAAATGCATTTGGGGAAAAAATGGCGTTTGGGATATTAAAAGGATGTATCTAGGTTATAATAGCAATATGTGATGCAACCAATACTCTATCATTGACAGTTAATATAGTACAAATCTAACATCCAAGCAAATAGCTAAAATCACGGTGTAACTCCATACACGCAGTTCACAAACCAAGACCAATGTGCCACCCAATCCTGCATATCCAACCTTACCACGAGCCATCTTTAACGCATTCAATTACCCTATTAGAAAAGATTAGTTAACCTGAACACACTAAAACATTGTGGGTAGCTTACAAAACGAGCACCATCCAATATAGTGCTGGCACAGATTCTCAACTGACGTTGCCTGCTGGATGAGCTTGTCGACCTGATGCGGCACATCAAGTTCCTTTGGTAGCTTAAAATCGTTTCCTGTAAGCTTATCCGATATTCGTTTCAATACAACTGTTGCACGGGCATTACGCGACTCCAGCTGGTTTTGAAGTTCCACTACAGCCATCAGTCAGTATGCATACTTGCGACAGACTATTCATAATTGTCAACTTACAATTCACGACTTCTTCCTCGTCAATCTGCGGCCTTCTTCTATCCAGTCCGGAAGATGACGCTGCAATAATGCTTCCTTTACGCTCTCTATTTGACATCGAACTCGAAACATTCCCAGCGATATTGGCGGTACCGTTTCTACTAATACCATCGACTGAATAAGGTCCTCCGGGAGCTTGTGATGGACGCTCCGGCTGTGGTAGATTGAAACCCCAGTTAATCAAAGGATCATGCGCAAAAGCTTCCAAAATAGCCATTAATGATTCCTTGTTATCACGAAGAACCCGCATGACGTTTTCACAGGTAATACGGAAACTGCCTTCTATGCCCGAGACCTCCATGGCATAGGTAAGCATTCGAGTAAGTCGGAACGGTACCTTCTCAGGATACTTCTCACGAAGGATTGCAGCTTCAAAGCAGTCTCCGAAATCGATGTGAACAACTTTGCCAGTGTATCGATCGAGCATAAGATTCGAGGGATGACGATCACCAAGTCCAAGTATGTATCCGACCATAGACATGACAGCCAGTGAGCGCGTGTACGTAGTACGACGGTCCAGCCACGCTTCGGATGATCTGCTCTTCAACCAAAGAACACGGTAAAGATCCTGACCAGTTGTGTTATCCAGAGCATACATAAACACCTCCACCTTCTGAATGAGAGTGAGATGATCGTAATCCGGCGCCATCTGCAACATAATCCGATGCTCGATGTTGAGCAGAATTTTGCGCGAGTCACGGTATTCTCTGATAAGCACATGGAACGTATCACTATCCTTGACCCAACCAAGCAAACCAGACTTGGGGGACAGTGGAATAGCTGGATATTGCTGGATACTCAAGTGACGTTTGAAACATTCTGAATCAGCAGAAAGTAACGTGTTAACTAACCCGAATAATTGCATGACCAAACTATCCTGACGAATATCCTCATGACCCTTAAGTACATATTGATAGTCTTGGCCATCGCTACCTTTAATTGTGAGTCGTCTTGGTCGCTGTTTTGAGGAGATAACCGTAAAAGTCGGTTCGAAGCTGACAATCCGAATGATAGGCTTGCCACTAGCATACGTTGCCGGGACTGCCAGCTCAAGATCATGGCATTCCAGTAAGTTAGGCGACACGTACTGGAGGTCAAGTGTTTGAAGTTGAGGCAGCTGACGAGTGATTCTTCGGAAAACATTGTAATAGACATCCCAGGCCTGATTCAAGTGTGTCATATCATTAGTGCGCTTAAAACTTAATACCCATTCATAGGCTTCTCGAAGATCACGACCGAACGCCTGATGGAATGAAATTTCACGCAGAGTTTGAGGACCCTAGAACAGAGTTAGCCTAATCACAGCTAATGAAACACGAAACATGTCCTACCCTCTCTAGCATCTTATGCAGAGGCTCTAAGGTGGCGAACATCTTCTCGATGTTATGATCACCGAAGAATAATCTGGATGCATCCTCTAGACCTTCATGCCATTGTTCGTGCCACAGTACAGCAACGCGTATTAGTTCCTGAATGACAATCTCCGCGTGCTTCACAAGCATGGCACTATGAGAACGCATCTTGTCCATAATAGCAGCAGCAGCCATTTGACGCGTATGACTGTCAGACTTGATCGCCACCGTCAACGGGTACACCAGTGCCTGAGGATGTGCTCGACCCAGATCTGACAATAATGTGTGAAGCGATTTGCGCACAATCGGATTAGGCTGATGAATCCTTGCGATCAACTGTGGAATGACTTCTAGCCACGTGTCGATACTCACGGTGGTGAAGCCCTCGTTCATTGCTTTGGCCGGATCAGGCAAACCACCGTAACGGAACCAGAGAGTGAGCAGCCTTAACGTGTCCTGTAGCGAATTACCGCTTGATAAGTAAATAGACTTAAAGAAGCCCTGAATTGCTGGCAGTACATATTTGTCGACAAGCTCGTTAGACATCGCTTCATTTCTGTCCTTACTATCAGGTTTATCGGTGAACGTGACGACTTCGAAATTTGCGAGAGCCCAGTTATGCCACGCTTTGTACCATCCTTTGTCAAAGTAGGTCGCCAATAGATATGATCTCAGAATAGAGTTCGAATTCGCACTTCGCCAAGAGTCGTGAAGTGCGATTTGCCATTCACCCTGTTTCAAGAAGCATCGAGCAAGTAATTTCGTGTAGTCTTGAATACGGGTCCTGGCGACCGCAGACGAAGTAGCTGCGCTTATGTTTCCATTGGCGTTGCCGTTGCCGTTGACTAGCGCACCCGACCCATTCACGCTACCATTGCCATTCACCGCGTGTACATTTGTAAGCGAGGCAGACACGACGAGCTCGGACGGTAGGGGCTCTGTCATAAGGTCATTCGTATTTAATCCGAGATCTTGCGACATCTTCGCTGTGAAATCGCATAAATGACTCAAGGCCTCTTTCTGGTTTCCAGTCGCCCACATATACTTTAATTGAGCATACACAACCTGTGGAGGCGCGCGACCAGCGTATGATGTTGGTGCTGAATTGACCAAGTCGATTGGATCAGGATCATCGACGAGTGAATTGAGAGATTTCTCTGCCAGTCCCATTCGACCAGATTTTCGACAGAGATTTGCAAACTTGATCCACATTTCCATGTCCTGACGAGGCTTGACAACGAGAGCGCGAACCTTAAGCATGCGTTGCCATATATCCACGTTTCGCTGGCAACCTTTGAGCCTTCTTGTCCACGTTTTCCGCATAACTCGCTGCTGCTCTGGATCATCGGCCGCCATTTTGTAAGTAATGATTTCTTCCAATTCGGAAAGCATCTGAACTCGGACCACAACACCATACGCACGGTTATAACTCTCGCCAACCAGTGCAGCCAGCTCGGTAATAAGCAGATCACGCGCCTTTACAATATGCACAGCGGCGTCTTCAAAATGATTCCGATGTAAAGAGAGAATAGCATGGAAGAACGATCTATCTGGCGATTCCACCTTCATGACATTGATGTACTGAGCCATACGGTCCCACTGCCCCAGACCCCATGCTGCCGCCGCAGCTAATGGAGCGATGGATCTCCGGATCTCATTATTTGAATTGATCCACTTTTCATGCGCCAACTGAGACAGCAAATCCCACTCACCCAATGCATGTAGACATCGCATCTTACCCATTGTAATATCCAGGCTATTAGGCTCATCTTCTTCTCTCCGATTATACGCTTCTAACGCATCTTCCCATCTCTGCAACTTTTCGTACCATGTCTCCTTCAGCTGCAAATCGTGATGCTGTTGAGCGTGCTTCAAAATTCCAACTGCAGCGTCATTTTGTTGCAGTTGATTGTTGATGCTAATTAAAGACTCAATGGTCGGCGTCGTGGGCTCCTGAATAAATTCGAGTTCTTTGTAATGCAAGGCCTTCGCATAGGCATGACATCTAGTTGCATACTGTCCCAAAGTGCGAATGTCCATCGGTAGCGCCTTGTCATCGTGCTCCATAAACTCCGCAAGATTCAGCAAGGTCTGCAGGATCTCAGGCGGAATCTTAGGCGACATCAACGCGGTTTCGATTGCACGCACCAATTCATCCTGATACTGATCATAAAGTTCTGTCCAACACGACACGAAGCTGACGTTGAATAGATCCTTCGCAAGAGGATAGTATACACCAGCCAAGGACGCACAAGCTCGTAGTGCGTGCGAAGGTGACTCTTTTAGCAGCTCGACACTAAGACGCCTGATCCATTCTTGCCAGTCATCTCTAGTTGACTTCTGCGATGCCTCCCATGCTGCTTTGAGATGCTGTTGGTTAACAGGTAATTTCTTAACCGGCGCCTTGGCCTCAGAAACCTCATCAATACCGCTGACCGCGTATTTCTTATCTGATTCGGTATCAAGTCTCTGCGGGAACGGCTCCTTCTTAACCATCTTGGACACCAAAAGTTCATACTGCAAATGATATATCTTATTCGACACCACGACTTTATTAATCACAGGTATGAACACCGCGATGTCGTCCCGGAGGTAATAAATCATCGACGTGACGAGTTCCATTGCAGACCTGCGCACATCGTCATTAGTAGTCGATGCAAGCACACGAAGCGTCGGGTGCATAATTCTAGAGACCATATCTTCCAGATTAACGTTCTTGCACATTTGGCCGACGGTTTCCATTGCGGCGATTTCCAGCACAGGCGGTGAATTTTCAAACATACGAACAACAGATGGGAGTACAAGATGGATATACTCCTCGACATTTGATCCGAAGACAACAAAAGCATGAAGAACTTTCTGGGTAGGAGTTCTGAGAGCGGATTTGTCTTGATCAAATATTTGAAGCATTAATGGGAGTAACTGCTGAAGGTACATCTTGAAATCGCCCTCGAGAGCGCGTGAGACAGATTCGACAAGTGTGAGGATCGTAATCTGCAGACTAGATGACTGTTTGAAGAAATCCCGAACGAGAACGAATATGTCTGGTAGGAAGTTCCGGATGTGTTGCTTTACAATTGTTACCAGGATGCCGAGTTGCTGGAAGTAAAAATCAAGGATACTGTGCGAACAGGTACGCATGACGGCCAAAAAGCTTGGGATGATCTGTGTCAGGAATGGCACGCACTTCAATCCAAGCGTCTTGAAAATATACATGATCGCCTGGATTACCGCAGTATGATGAGTGCCGAGCGATGGATCTCTCAGGATGTTCAAAAGAATATTAACCACAACGGTCGCATAATAATCGTCCGATGATGATGGATTGATACCGGCCATCAATAGTGACACATCAGTCGAAGTCGCACTATGTTCACGTGACTTGTCGCCAGTTCCTCGCTCAACAATTTGATGCTTGTATGGATCCAATGCGCCAAGAATGCCGATAAGTTTGACTGTCTCTCGTTGAATATGTAATGATTGCTCTGATTTCAAGATAGACACTAGCACACCGAGAAGCTGTGGATAATCAATGAGTGGATCGATGACATAGCCGGAGCTATTGGCAAGCTGACCCAGCGTGCGAAGTGCGGCATCTCTCTTCAGTGGCGAACTTTGATCCTGCAAGACATCTAGAATTAATGGCATCAAATCTTTGATATAAGGAATAAGTTCCTCCCCGCCGACGCGGGATAATTCGCCCAGCGCAGTAATCACACTAGCTGCAGTCGAGGTACTGTTATCGCGCGCTTTCGGTAATAGAACTTTAATCATTGGATTGACGTAAGGCTTTATCAGTCCTTTTGTCGACCGAACCAGAATTGATAGCAATTTTGCGCTCTCTTCTTTGGATCTGCTATTGGTCGAGTACTCGAGCTCCGTGAGAAGCTGAATCAGTGTCTTTCGCAGAGGAGGCATGACATATGCTGGATTGATATTCGTCAGGCGGCCAATGATTCTAATCGACACTTGACGCACTGCGAAAACTTCGTCGTTCAGCGCGGTAAACAACAGTCGTACATTGTCGGCTTGTGAGAGATGGGAATCAAATCGGGCGTCGAATGATTTGAGAACTTCAAGTCGGATTTCGGCGACTACTAGCTGTTAGCATTACGATCCTTGTTACTTTCTCAACAAGATATTATAACATACCAGGATCAGCTATCGCAACAGCCAATAACTTCTCCAAAACATCGCCAACTACCCGAATTGCGTGGGCACTAGTCTGGAAACAAATTGGATCCTTCAAAAACAGTGAACACGATGCCAGCGCAGTCGCCTTTCTGACCTCTGGATTCTCGTCATCCAGATAGGTAATCACGCAGTTGCGCACAAATTCATTGAACGTATATCCTGTAAAATCAAATGTTCCCAGAATTCGCATTGTAAGCGCAATGAGGTCTGTGTCTTTCATGTCATTGTTCGCAGCAGGTCCATCTTTAGAAAGTATTGCTTCTCGATATTCACGAGCAGCGTCCGAAAGCATTGGTAGTGTCGACTCTGGCGATCCGGGCACCCGGAACGGTCGCCCACTAAGAGAGAATGCAATGATGGTGATGAGACGCTCTTGTATCGTTGGCAGCAAAGGTCGAATATATGTCGCGAGATCAACCAACGTAGTTCGCAAATGTTCGGTAAGACCGCACGCAAACATCAAATCCAAAATGTCAAGGTTAAGATTCTTCGTCAATGCCTGACCTACAGCCGCTGCTAACATACTGATACATTCGAAAATCGACTTTTCTTGTTCTTTTCTAGCTCGACCTTTTTGGCTCAGTCCCTCCTTAACGTTGGTCAGGATAGCGTCTAAGTACGGACCCATATTACTTCTGACAGCGCCGGCAATTTTACCGATCGATTGGAACACTTGATTGCGTTCGCGGTCCTTTTTCAATTGTCCGAGTAGATGAAGCATGCATTTATGCATGTACTTACTAGCGAAGTCGTTCGGGTTATAGCTCGCGAGATTAGGCATCATAACGAGGACAGTCCTCCTGACAAGATTGTCTCTGTGGTCTTTGTACTTGAGCACCGTCTCGCAAACATCGTCGTAGTACTTTTGCATAAACATTCCCGCTTGTTCAAAAAGTTCGCGGTACACTAGCAGGCTTCCATGAATCGCATCCGCAGAGCCTATTCGGAACCCTTTCTGGGCTTCCTCGTAAATCTTCGAGTACCACTGTTGCCGCAGCTGATTATCCCTCTGGTAAATAATCTTCAGGCAAGCACGCAACGCATCCGCGGCATCGTTCCTAACCGTAACTTTCGGATCCCGCAACGCAACCCAAATAAGATCGAGGATCTGGGGCACATAAGCATACAAAATTGTGGGACAATTCTGCGCGAGTTCGGATATAATCAGCATGGCAGCCTGTCGCCGGGATTCCTGACGATCGGATTGTAACCATTCCAGCGCACGTTTCACTTCAAACTCGACAAAGTCGACAGTGAGAGTGCCGCCAGGGATGGCGAGACGGCCCAGCGCTTTGGCGGCGACACGCATAGCGTCGACGTCGTTGGACGGGATTACTATGCGGAGGTAGTTTGCAAATCTGGTGATCTTTGTCGCATTTTCCTCTGTTCCATCAAAATCTATTAATTTGTCGATCGCCGTGATGCCCCCAAGCTTATCGTATGTGTCAGTTGAGTGTATCAGTTCGAAAATACGACGGTTCACATCGTTATTATATCGCGTGAATTGATCTATCGGAAGCTCGCGCACGACCACCAAAAGATGGTCGCGAAGTTCCTCTGCAGACCGATTACGGATTTCAGGAGATCTGTGTCGCAATTAACAGTTAGCCAGGCCACAATTCAGCGAATACGTGAACGTTGCCGGAAACTCACTTTGACCGGAGGTCGCTGAAGATGTGATTCAAGACCGAATTGTCCATTACGACGTCTCAAACGGCCAAGGCCAATATCACTCGTCCGTCCTGCTTAGAAAGAGCCTGTGGAATACAACACGATGAGATAGACTATATTGGCTGCCGTTCAATTCTTTTCTTTGCGGCAAAATGTCTGCCTGTGCTTTTCGCGATCACGATGGTGGTCATGCGGCTCCAGAGCAACAGCATAACTGTCCCACATTTGGTATTTTTTTAATCAGGTGGTCTGCTACGAGTCAGAATATTGTTGATCTTTGAAGCCATCTCTAGCCTAAGTATTGGTTAATCCCGTTACCAACAAGGAATTTGCTACTAATCGATAAAATTGATTCCAGTTATTCGGGTCCAATTTATCAAGTTTGCTACGGATCAAATGTATGCCTCGTCGCCATGCAAATGCCGTCCAGGTTCCTACTGTATACACAATATTCGTTCGAAAATCTAGGTCATGGAAGTCTTGTTTGCGAGATTGCGATGGCATTTTCACTTTCCTTGCATGCGCTACAAATAGATTCGAGTAATTATGCCTTGTACTCCTCTAGTCTATTATTTTCCTACATGACGTTAGTACTTCCACTCTGCATAATCATGAACAGGTTACTTGCATCCTTAATGGCGGCAGCAATGTATTTAGTATGCGTTCCCCGCGCAAACAATTCGTATTTATGGGACTTGAAAAACTCTACGCTAGTGAACGCCAAATTGCGACCGAGTTTGTGACACTTGCTTTCCTTCTAGTTGTTAGCCAGAATACATTCTATCACGTTGAAGGAGCAACTAACTATAAAGATTTTGTCTCCTACCCACAATTAGTTTGATAAAGCTGTAACAAGGAGTCCGAGTGATACGCACCGACTTTGCCGCCTGACGAGATATACGTCACATTCAGGTCGGTGGAGACACCGGTGCTGTACATGCCCCGTGACGAAACCGCCAAAGACCCAGCCAGATCGACTACAATCATCAGTGGCAGGTCTAGGACAAAAATACGAACTAGGTTTCGCGTACCAAGAGAAGCAACAGTTCCGCCATGTAAGATTTGTAACCGATTCTGCATGCGTTTGGCCGTTAGCACGCAAGAGAAATACTGCTCCTCGATTTCGAACACACTGTGTGACTCTTCTCTATAGTCAATTCCATTTTAACGTATCCGGGAACCGCATCCAGCAATTTCAACTAACGTGTGACTATAGTCAGTGCAATTCATCCAGCCGAGCACTGTCATACTACTTACACGTGGAATTAAAATCGGTTCCAGTCCTGAAGTCGCCAGGAACGACGACCAAACCTGTCCTGCAATTGAGCATTGGCCTAATCATCAAGAACTGTCGGACGTACGCATACCCTTTTCACGAAAGGCAGTGCGGACGCCATAACTAAAACTTTGGCTCTAATTGCCCTGCTAATATCCAAATTCCGAAATAATTTTAACGCGAAAAGAAGAATTAAATGCAATTGCCCACTGTGCGGCATGCGATTGGTGGTGCGCAATTATGATTGAGGGTACGACGGCAAGATTTTGCGGGGCATAGAATCTCGGATTTTGCATTCTGGACATCCCCGACAGCTGCTGCTTGCTACATTCCAACCACTGAGAACTATCTCATGAGTGATCACCACTGATCGGAAAGATGATTACTTGGTGACGGTTGGTGAGTGCCAGAAGTCATATCTGTACAACACCAACATCCTGACTCATTCGACAATATTATTGCCAGGACGTGGCGATCCTAAGTGTTCGACTTAACCCATTGATATTCAAAGCGTACACAATGAGCAGCGGTAAGACAATACTCTCTTTATTTAAGCAGTTATGTATGGAGAGGTTGGCCTAGAATGTGATTGGGTCATATCAGGCACTGGATACCCCATCAGGCCGCAATGCTATACCATTCTACTGTCAAATGATGATGCGAGACCTTGGTATTATATATTTTGAGAGGCAGCTCACTGCAAAGAATGAAGTCACAAAAATTTATTATGTTACCGTGACATGCACGGCATTGTTTTACGCTGTTCGGAACGAACAGATCCCTGAGTAGGGCAGACAAAATTTGCGCAGTCTCGGATCGGCGAGAAATGGCAGAAGAACGTAGTAGTATATTCCAACGATTTCAGATTCGATCCCATTAAACAGTCCGCAGGCTGTCCACAGGCTTCCCGCAGCCACAATGAGCGGATAAGCTGAATTACCCGCTATGTTTAGCACGCATATTTTAGTTAGAAGGCTGCCGATAGGCTGTAGAACCTGGGAACGTGCGACCCACTCTTGCAGGATGACTACGGCAGCGACGACGATGGCGGCAGCGACACAGGTGGTCGACACAATGGCGTTTCGCAAAGCCTGCAGAGACCGGAAGAGGACACTGTGTCATGGCCATAGATACGTAAGCAGAAGCGTAGGCGTTACGTATGGAAGGACGACCATTGGATGCTGGTCCGTAGTGAAGATCAATGACTCCGGCGATATGATAAGCTTGATCGGCGCCTCGCTAATCCACGTCAAATAAATTTAGGCCCTGCGTCATCCGGTCACCGCTAGTAAATCCCCAACCCTAGGTCAAGTGCGGCGTCACGCGCCAGGAGCGGTAGAAAAGGAGCACAGGCCGTCAGGTGCGGACTCAAGCGAGAAGCTAGCGCACGCCAACGCACATATATGCACGTGACGATGAGACTCATTTCGACACTGGCCCTCGAAGTAATTAATCGTACACCGTCAGTGTAGAAAGTAGATGGCTAGTATCAGACTACAGAAAGCAGCCAGAAGTAGAGTAGAGTAGATGTTGGAGTAGAGAGCACCGTCGTACGCAAACTGTCCATTCTTATTCACAGGGCAGTTACATTACGGAGACTGCTGACTGAGCCTCGTTCACTTGACCTTGAAACGCGAGAGCTTGGGACTGGGGACTTGAGTCTACCACCACCCCCGGGATTAACCGCGCTGGAGCGACCCCACCCGCGGGAAGGTCACTACACACATCGCGAGTGCTGCTCGCAGGAGGCTACCCGCCTGTGCTTGTATCGGCTGTGTCGCGGTGCCTTCGTGTCTTTGCGTTCTTTGAGCTCTCTTGCTCGCTGTGCCGGTGGAGCAGATTGCCAGCGGTGGCCGCGTTGCGCTTATGAGCTACTCGTGGCCAGCAAATACTCCTGCTGCGTCCTCGCTGCTCCGGATACAGATCCCGCACTGGGAACTGCCTGACGAACTCTTCTATACGCGCTGACCGGTCTCGAGACTCTTCCTAACCTCGCCTCCTTCTGCATCGCCTCTCTCAAAGCGGGCATGGCCCCGTTATCTCCCAGGCAAACGGATCCTCCACCGCAAGGCGATCCTCCACCGTCGTCCTCCCCCTCTGCTCTCTTCGCACCTACGGTTAACCCCCCGATGGTCACGGCTTATCAGTCACCGCAACCTGAGTACGATTCGGCCCCTTTGCCATCGGCCCCCTCGACTTCCCGCCTTAACTCTTCGGTCGACGTCATGTCAACTGCGTACACGCTATTCTTTCCCCCGGACTCACGTCGGCAACTCCCTATGAACTTGCCCCCGTCCCAGTCGCTGCAGCAGTCATTGACCGGGGCATCACTTCCGCATCCTAACTTTACACAGCAGCCATCAGCTTCGATTGCCTATCCTCCACCATCCGGGACGTTTCCGACTCCAATCCATAGCCAAGAGCTGGAGCAACAACAACAACAACAACAACAACAACAACAACAACAACAACAACAACAACAACAACAACAACAACAACAACAACAACAACAACAACAACAA
>NW_027118183.1:0-31776 GCF_038497915.1 Lipomyces doorenjongii | reverse complement strand
GCCGCCGAGCATCACGAACGGCAAGGTGGGTCGCAATGAACCCATTATATACCCTGGGCCGGCTTCCAGCCTCATGTAGATTGCCGGATTAGAATTGTATTGGCCCTAAGGCATAAACAATTAAACAAACACGAGGTAAACAAAGTAATGACTTGAAGCCCCAAAAACGAAAGGACACGAGGGACTTAATAAACCTTGCAACGATGATGTAAACTTAATAGCTGAGATCTTGAGCCGTAATACATGAGGGAGATGAGGCTGGATTTTATATCCATGCGCTATATACATATAGTAGATATCATTCTAGTCACCTCGTTCCCATGACTCACAACATCCTCAAAAGACAGAAGGAAGTATTCCTTTTTGTGATCTCGCGACGGTCAACTCTACCTGGGGAAAAGTGATGACGAAGATGACAGGTTTAACTTGATTGCACTGAAGTAATATCGGGGATGGAAGATTCCGCAGCCTGCCCCTGAGCCAAATACTTTTTCACGGTCAAGCCAACTTGTAGCAGGCATCTCGGATTTGAACGATCAAAAGTGTAAATCGATATATGTAGCAGTCAGGATTCTGGATTGCTACCATGTGACATACTGGCGCTAGGTTCAGGGTCACAGGGTTTCGGCCTGAAACGAATAAAATTTCAGGGGCTCCGATAACCTAAAATGGTTTAACACTCATGTGGCAAGGCATCAATTCCTGGAACCTTAAACGTGAAATTTTTATGAGTGGTATGCAGAAATCTCCGTGTAACATAAAGCCCAAAAAGGTTTGGCCGCTTAAATAATGTCATACTCTATCATTTGATCCATAATGCACGCAGCACCGTGCATTTATGTTCCAATGGTCATGGACCCAGTACACAGTCCTGGCGCCATTTCATTCAAAACACTGAAACAATGATTGCAGTTAGCATCTACACATCCGACTCACAAGTAGATTGCTTCCGAATTTTACATCCGATCTCTATTATTTCAATTTTTCAATAAAATTCTGACAACAGGCAGCCTGCACGTTAGGGAGGCACGCTGTTAACATTGACAGGAACGTGGGAGTTGCAGCGATGCAAATACAACCCCAGCCCTGAAAGCCACAAAATTGAAGCAGCCGTGTATTCCGGCGTAACATAACGACCCAAAGAAGTTTAGCGGCTCAAGTGGCAAGGCTTCTCAGAGCGTACCGCAACTGTCATGGTAGTCCGTCTTTCCAGCATATTGGTCAATGCGCGTGATAGATACCGCTCTAAATGTCTTGTGGGTTTGGAATCCCCGTGCGGGAATTCCTTTGTAACATAATTAAGCCTAAAGCGGTTTAGCGCGTTGTGGCGCGCTTTTGGGGGGGATCTTGCAATGCAAACCCACAGAAGTTTTAGACGTTAAAAGAGGTGTGAACGCAACTATGCACGCCAAGATCAGCCTCATGTGCTGCGCTTTCACAACAGCAATCGATTCTTCTTCCACGTATTTTTATTTTGCGCATTACCATCTGGCATTATCACTATGCTCAGACCTCGTATGGCCATCATCCGGCAAGCTTTGATGCATTCGCGTCTGGTAATTATCATTGCCACCACTACACTCGTCGTTTCCTTCTTCTCGTACAGCTTGTTCTACCACCGCGAATCCATCGACATCTCCTCGCTTCTCGTCAACACTCCAGGCTACGGTGCTAACAAGCAGACAGCCGACATTGACCTCGACGTCCTCGTCGCACACGAAGTCGACAACATTAAAATCCTTGCTCGCAGCTGCGAAGACCCGTACCGGCTGCCAGGCTATCTTTACCGCGACCAATACCGCAACGACACAAGATGGATTCCCTTCTACGATGATTTTTCTAAATTGGACCCGCTCCCGGAAACAGACCGGAATAATACTGCGCAAACTATAGTCCTTCCAGATACAAAGCCCGAGCCCGAGTTCTTTAGTCGTGCCCCCACCCCCTGGATGCGTAAGCTCGCGGAATATCAGCGCATGCTTCAAGGTGTCGAGTACCGCAAAAATGCCTACAAAGAGCGCCCGCTGACTCCTGCCGAGGAAAAGATTGAGCGAGAGATGAGCTGGGTCCGTGACCGCCGCGTGCTTCTTGTCGGTGACTCCATCGATCGAATTCTTCTTCGTGCTGTCTGCAGTGAGTTTGGTGTTCCCGGTCTCGTTGAAGGTCCCGGTATTAAGCAGGCTACAATCTTCTGCGAGTTTCCACTTATGAACCTCACTTTCTCCCAGTGGCATGTATCAAGTATGGTCACCTACAAGCCGGATTGGTGGTGGGTTCCCGCCATGGATGTTGTCGCTTTCGAAGACAGGGACGAACAGATCTTCAGCAAATTTGAGTACCGCTCGCGAGGCAAGTCTGGGGGACCCGACTTGCTTCTCTTTCAGACAGGCAGATGGGACGTCAAGGCATTCAGTTCCGCAGACCTTATTGCGGAAG
Organism: Lipomyces doorenjongii; assembly: GCF_038497915.1. Taxonomy (NCBI): domain Eukaryota; kingdom Fungi; phylum Ascomycota; class Lipomycetes; order Lipomycetales; family Lipomycetaceae; genus Lipomyces; species Lipomyces doorenjongii. Next base: position 29,340 of record NW_027118183.1, on the reverse strand, counting down.
GCAAGGAGCCGCATCTTAAAGGTTATTGGGATACCGTTGGCCAGCTCAAGTGGACACAGCTTCGCTATGTCAACACTCGCATGCAGAAACTATTAGCCTTGTTGAGAGACAAGTTTGGCACAGACGTTCCTCTCATGTTCCGCAGCATCCCTGTCGGTCGCGATAAGAAGACTTCCGACCTCGGAGTCATCTCCCTCGATCGCATGTTCCACTCAATGTCCCAGGTAATGGACTTTGAGATCTTCGACTGGGCTTCTATAGTATACGGTTACTCTAAAGAATACTCGGATGAAATGCATATTAAACAAGGTGATCTCTCCTGGCTCTTTGGTGATATGATCCTCCATTACTTGTTTAGAGCCTCCGGCGGCTTAGAGATCCGTGGTGAAATTGTAAGGTGGCCCAATCTCGATGTCTCCCCTTGGAATCCGGCCGCAAATTGGAACGAATGCCATCAGTTTTTTGTTCATCCTACGAATCGGTAGTAAACATTTATACTTGTTATTATCTATACATGCAGTTTTCGGTTTAGAATACTTAATTATCATCATTAGTTATACACTACACTCCAATTTCACTGAAAATTTGACCAGCATTACGCTGCAAAACTATAAGGGCCTGGGTTATGGTTCAGGGTCGGTGGTTCAGCATACATAATCGGGGCGACGGGCGACTGGGCGACTGGAGGGACTGGCGCGACGGCATCAGTTTATTTAGTCCTGGGGACAGAAGTCCGAAGACCGAAATCACCAAAAATGATTTTTAAAAAAAGGTAGTGGTTTGGAAAGAGAAAAATTAGCCGGTTCTGATAGTACGATTTTTATTTTGGTTAGATTAGGTTGGACATATGAGATGGAGGGCCAGAAATGCCAGGGTGGTGTGTGCGAGGTAGGGCTAGGGTAGACTTCAGTACCCGGCTCGACGACTGCAAAGACTCGACGCCCCCACGATCAGGATCGGTTGAGCGATGGCCCTTTTTCGCGCCCAGACGGAACTGTGGTTTTGATGGCCCCACGATCCGACAAGGTCGATTACCAGATTACTAACAAATAAATGTATGATGAAGGACCCCGTGAAGCCATGGCTTGGACTTAACGGGTGTGCGTAGATTAAAGATTTGAAGCGCGTGTCAAAGCGTAGTTGCTACCAGTTAATGACTTCAGGGCGACGCAATTGCCTTCTTCACTACTCCGCAACTCTCAGAGGCCATACCTATTCAGTGGTTTGCCCTTTACTATTGCGTACCAATGTCCCGAGTGCGACCATGCACCATTCGACACTAAAGCCAAGTTGAACAATCACACTTCAAGCAAGCACCGCAAAGCCGAGACTTTCGAATTTGATAGAGCGGTTATCCAGTTATAGTCACGGACGACGGCTGGTATGCTTGTCCTACTTGTAAGGCCGAGGCATCATTTATTAGCGGCTTGAGACGTCACATGGGTCCTCAGAACTGTGTGATGGCTCAGTCGGCCAGTGCGGACGACGTTCAAGGCCGTCAGAATCCTGTTCAGGGTGATGAAGATAGCGGTAACGCAAATATTGAGACCCCGATCCATACATGTGTTACCAAAGATGGTAACTTACACTCAGTTCAAGGTGCTAGAAAGTACAGTGCGCCAACAGTAATCGTCCCTCGAAGGCATCGGGCTGACATACAATGTTCAGTGGAACGTACTCACATGCAATCGATGCCACCATATTGTGGATAAGTCAATGATTGAAAATCATCTCACCAACTGGCACAAACTAGAAATTCACGACAAGAGCGCGATGTGGCGCACAATTACCTCGCAATTGTGTGAGACGACAGAACGGAACAGGAACTGGATGACTCGGATGACGAATACGCTGGAAAGACAGGATTCGGATCAGGCGCATTTAGGCCAGGCGCAGGCGTCGCTGTCGTCGATGGATACAAATGTGTATTGTATGAAAGCGGGTCGCTTCAGCACATATGCGTCCAGTCAAAAGAGGCAATGCGGCTCACTGCAAGCGAAAGCATGCCAATCAAGCCATTGAGCTTTGCCCAGTGCGCGTGCAGGCTTTTTATGGACGCTCGGCCCCTAATCCGCAGTTGAGTTATGTCGAAGTCGCGGAGCACGTTACAACTTTTAACGGCGCCTGAGACTGACGACTTCACCAAGTTCGGAATCCCAGCCAATGTTCAATTTTCAACACACCTCACTCAACTCAACGAATCTCTGTAGGTACGGCTGCAACTTGCTCAGAAATCCATCGCGCTTGTCCTTTCCGTCATTGCCTCTAATTCAACCTCCAGACTGGTTACATTAGGCATCAAATGACCAGGGAGTCTGATCTAAACCCTGCCGCGCCTTCGTCCACTCTCCATAAGTGGTCAGCTCGAAGTTTCCATGGTCCCGAATTGTCTGCTCAATCCAAGTGATGAACGAGTCCCAGACATATTCATCGTCGGGAATGTCGGCGCATGTGATCACCAAGGTGCATCAATGCCTTGATCACCAAGGTGCGGTCGTATCGTATTTGTAGTGCACCGTCGAACGCCCGATTGATCTCTAGTCTCCCATTGGTCCACTGCTCCCTCCCAATTTGAGGTACTTGATGTTTGTGTATTTGAGATCATGATTGGCCCGTCGTTATCGAGGCCTGCTGTCGTCGTCGTCATCACTGTCTGACTCGTGTCGGCTTCGGCGTAAGGTCCCTTCGCGGGCGTTCGTTTGCCTCTCTGATTCTGTCACTCAGGTTCTGGAGATCTTCGACTGAAAGCGCCTCCTCTTCAATGAGCGGTTGCATTTTATTGAGACTCATTGGCGCTAGAAAACTAATGCTTTCACTGTCGATGTTCTGTGAAATAGGACTTGCGTCCTGAACAATGGCATCCCTTCCGGTCGACCTGGTACTCTGTCTTGCCATAGTGATCAGTGCTGACAAAAAGAGGCTTCAGAAATTGTAACGTGCGTTTGCACTAAAGCGTTTCAGGAGGATCACATAGCTAGAAAGAAAGAGTATACAAGTTGGGGAAGGAATGTCTATTCGACTGATGCATCCTCCTTTCAACATCAGAGGCCCCTTCTTATAGACCGACATTTGAGAGACCCCCGGAATCTCTTACGTCATGTCGACAATACATACAATAATTTATATCACACAATATCACGCTATGCTATATCCATCACTCCGTGATATCGATTTATTCCGGGGAAGAGTACATTACAATTAAATAAAAACTTTGAATTAAATACAACTTAGAAATAATCTCTCAAGCCTTCATCACCCATTTAACACTTCTTCTCATTTGAAAGCCGAAAGGGAAAAAAAGCCCAGTTTATTCTAGGGCTCAGATTAGTTCCAATTCTAAAGCATCTAAAAACTCCTGGGGAAATCTCCCAACTCATCAAGCGCAGCTGTGCTAAATGAGGCCGTCGTAGATATAGGCATCGCATCCCATGACATTTTTATAGACCGAAGCTTAGACGCCATGATACTAACAAAATCGAGATTCTCCGAGTCACCAAGATCAAGACCGGCCGCCTCCTTCACTTGTGCAAATTTCTTCTCAGCCTCCTCCAAATCAAAGACACGTCAAGGGTCTCTCGAACCAGCCCTCGGTCCCATTCAGGATGCTCACAGGTCGAGAGTCGGTAGAGACCTATGAAACAGCGAGTCATCTTTGCGTACATTAATGCTGAGAACCCTACGTATTGAGCTGGCAGGATACTGAGAAACATGTCGACCCAGGACTTTGTAGCCTGGAGACAGGCACAGAGACATTCAAACCGCTGATTATATTGACCAATGAAGATATCAGGTGCTTGAGAGAAGCAAATCCCATGGATACTAAACTCCGTGTTGTAAAGTTCCAACAGCAGAGTTTCTATTGCCAGGGTTAGTAGACTGATACCAATCCACCAAGATATATTTTGAAAGGTACATGGCAGTCTCGATACGCTGAAGAAATGACTTACTGTTATTCGTTAATTCGCTGGGGATATTAAACTTAAAATCATGGAGCTGAGCTTGCAGCGACTTTAGGTAAACCGTCGCCGGTGGTCTCGTGAAGTGGTCTTCGGCCGCACCAGATCAAGGAGGGTCAACCAACTTTTCAGCGATTAGACGCAATTTAGTAATTGAACGAGAACCGCATCGGATGCAAACTCCTTCTGTTCTTCTAGTACACGAAGACACTCATCAAAGTATGCTGTCCAACGGAGAGTCTCGCCTTTCCGTGAAAAGCAGGACCTGCAAATATTAGCCCGGAAAAGTTGCAAGTGGAGATGTACATACACTGAGCTTATCAAGAAGCAGCCAAGTAATGCTCTCCTTTCTTCCAGGGTCGGAAACCTTGAAAATCTGGAAGGCTTTCTAGCTCCTTTCATGTCATACGCAAGTATGACGCCTGGATCCTTTGAAGGCGGCTTGTCTAAACCAAGGTCATACAGAATTGCTATTGCAAGCTGCACAAGACTGGTCAAAAGGGGTTTGTCGAGACAATAGGCCGGTCCCTGAAAACCACAATGGAACATTAACCCTCATCGAATTTACCAGAGTTGATGGACACGAAGCATATGGTTTGGAAGGCTCTCTTACCATGTGGTATAAAGAAGAACTGCCAAGAGTAAGTCCATGTTCCTGGTCCCTTCAACATATGCTTCTCGTCCAAATATTTCTCTTACTTCCTTCGACAGGACAATCTGTTCCGTGGAGCGGCTTGAAGCCACAGCCATGATACAGAGCCAGAGAATAGGGCTCTCCTGACGAAGCTGATGGGCTGCCACAGATAGTGATATCACGATAAAAGGAAGGTGCTTGACGAAATCGGTTCGAAACTTATTCAAATATGACTCTACGTCCTCTGGGCTGGGCTCCAAAGCCGGATGAAGCAAAGGTTTCAGGTTTATTGATGCTGATCCTGAAGAAGAGGAGGCAGCTGGAGTAAAAGCAGAGTTCGGCAGACCCCTTCCAGTAGGTAAGGGTCTGTTGAAGGTGTAGTCCCTATAGCCGATGCTACCAGCAGCCGCTGATCCAGATGTGTTTCCGTGACTTGACGGTACAAGATCGTCGAGTGCTGAGTTGACAGACGTGGCGTGAAAAATTCCTGGCGCACCCTGAGTAGCAGACATTAGAAGTGTGACGAGTCCGTCCAGTTTCTCCTCGAGCTTCTCAACCTTATTTGCGGAGTGTCTCTTCACTCTACGACGCTTGCGCACGGGAGGTGAAGGCTGACAATCTTTCTTCATGCGGTGACATCTACCGGGCAAGCATTAGCATTTATACCTTTCACACTTTCCCCCAACGTTTACGCCAGGGGAGCATTTTGCCTTCGCACGTACACAATTTGTGCAAGCCCGACCAGACCTACCTAAGCTGAAAGCCGCATCGATGCCAGCATTGACTTCCAGGTCCTGGTCGAAAATACTATTGAATGCCGTCGTCACGACCCTTTGAGTCATGTTAATGTCACCTGTGGACTGCTGATAAACGGAGAACCGTTTGTTTTGTCTGGCACTGACCGGACTTTGAGGCAAGCTCCAATGATCCGAGAGTGTGAAAGGAGGCAAATAGCGAGGAGTTGGAGCGGAGCGTGGGAGACCAACTTATCCGATCCGTAGAAGAAATGCCGCCATCAGAGTCTGAGCTTGGATTATACTTCCGCTCCGATTAATTCGGCATATCATTTTCCCGTGTGCTTTACCCTGAACCCTGGCTCCAAAGGACACGCTTTTAAGCGTCGAATTGGCAGCACGTGACTGTTGCATTCCCCGGATATTCCATTGCTTGTTTTGGGGTGGACCTCTTGGGCCCGTATCGGGTTATGTCACGCATGAACAATGGCACCAATCCAAAGCCGAAGAACTTGAGTCCGGAACAGTAATCTACCCTGGCACGGGTATGAATCTGTCCGCTTTGGTGGCCAAACAAAGAGGACCATCGAGACGGAATCCGAAGTCCGGCAGCCGCCACTCTTTATCGGCTTTGGTGCTTCAATTCCGTACCTAGGTTCATTTGCATATCAAATGCCCTATTTCCCACACTTGTTGCGACCTTTATAATTCATCTGACACCTTTTTGAAGTACTCTGTCCGTCTTTTACAGGATGACTCCCAAAAACCAAGCGGCATGGATTCCCGGCAAGAAGGTTGTGCCGCTCAAAGTCGGCGATGCACCATACACACCCCCCGGCCCCGGCCAAATAGTCGTCAAGAATGGCGCAGTCGGTATAAACCCTTTTGACTGGGTGCTGCAGTATCAGGGTGCCATGATCGCTTCCCATCTCAAGACCCTATGGTGCTAGGAGTCGACGTGGCCGGCACCGTTGTCGAGGTCGGCCCCGACGTGACGCGCTTCAAGGTCGGCGACAGGGTGGCGGGCAGCGCTGTGTCCGCCGCAAAGGAGTCTAACAACGCCGCCGAAGGTGCCTTCCAGCTTTACACCGTTATGCGCCAGCACATGGTCGCCCCGATACCCGACCACGTCACCGACGAGCAGGCCGCCGTCCTTGGGCTCGGCATCGGCACAGCGGCGTACGGCCTCTTCCACAAGGCCTACCTGGGCCTCGATATGCCTCAGGTGCCGCCGCCGCCTAACCCGCAACCAGGGAAGAAATACCCTCGCGCCATCATCGTCACGGGCGGCGCCTCCAGCGTAGGCAGCTGCGCCGTCCAGCTCGCCGCCTCAGCCGGCTATGAGGTCCTATCGACGTCGTCGCCTAAGAACTTTGCCTACGTTAAGGGCCTCGGCGCCTCCCACGTCTTCGACTACAAAAGTAAGACGCTGGTGGCGGACCTCGTGCGCGCTCTCGAGGGCCGTGAGCTGGTCGGGGCCTACACCGTAGGCGCCAACGCCGACCAGGTCTGCGCCGCCGTCATGACAGAACGCCTGTCCAAGACGCCCAAGCTGCCGACGAGGAAGTTCATCGCCCTGGCCGGCAGCGCGCGGAGGAGTCCCGACTCGATCAAGGGCTTTCTCGGCCCGTACAGAATGATGAGCGGCATGATGACCATGATGGGTAAGAATGCCGTGAACAAGATGCTGACGGGTGTTGAGGTTAAGTTTATCCTAATTGTTGGACTGGTTGATCCCGATAGCTGCGTCTCTCATGTCTATCTGGACTTTTTGGGGCTGGCACTGGCTGAGAAGCAGTTTGTGCCAGCGCCGGAACCGCAGGTTGTGGGACGGGGGCTGGGTAAGATCAACGAGGCCTTGGATCTCAATCAGAAGGGGGTGTCGGCCAAGAAGATCGTTGTGTCGTTGCCTTAGTTCGAGGACATTCATAGATTGGGGCTGTATACTGGTTTAATCGGCCACTAGTAATAGTCTGTATCGATATCTCTTTTGTTTGTTACACGCTGCGTGAGAAATATAATTACATTTCAGTCCAAACACGAAGCCAACCCATTCACATCACAGCCAAATATCTGGAGAAATAGATGGAATGGCATATAGGAGAAATCAGCGCACAGCTCATGGAATCTCACCCAAGGTCACCTCATCCGAAGCTCGTCTCATCCAAGTTCCTCTCATAAGAATTGGGAACGCGGTACTGTATGGTCGCCGCTGGCTGGCTTGCCGCGGCTGGTCGTAGTCGGGTTTCTGGTCCTACCACATATCGTATCACCATATCTATCGGATTAGCCCTAAGTCTGCCACGTAGAAGTTGGGGCACCAGGCGCTTGGACACAGAGGACACCATCCGGCTTCATGTCACGATGGATGATGTTCTTGTTGTGGGTGTGCTTCGACTTGCACTCTCAACAAAGATGCCGTGGCTTGAGATGACCCTGTCGACACTGTAGCAATAGGTAAAGCATCTACAATTATCGGTCCCTACTCGCATCTCTATTCTAATTCGTGCTTTATGTCCAGTGTGTCGCTTTTGGCCATTAACGGCCTATCAGAACCTACATACAGTGTTGAAGGTAGCTTCTCAACCTCATCTATACTTCTAACAGGTTAATGATATCTAAGCCTTACATGGAGGGCAAACCTAAACAACGACGTAGCCAAAGGCCAACAACGAGTACATGTACCAGCCGGGCTACCACCGCCCCTAGCCTTGCACTTTAACCCCCCCTTCTCTGCAGCATATTCCTCCGGCGCTGGCTCCGCTCCTTTGTTGTTATTATCGTTGGTAAGTTCCTTGAGCTTTTTGATCTCCAGAATATTCTCGAAGCCCAAGCCCCAAGCAAAGAGTAGGATGCTAGCGGCCACAGCCATGCCGAGATACATGGCATGATCAATACTGGTGCTGTAGGATTCCACTACGGCGGCCAGCTGCGAGGCGGACAGGCCCAGGTTGCGCACGGAGCGGGCGCCGCTATCGACAATAACGTCTGGGTCGAGGCCGATGCTAGAAGCACGCTGCGAGAGCTGCTTCCGGAGGCTGTTGTTGAAGATGGCGTTGGTGACGACGACCCAGGTGGCGCCGCCCAGGTTTTGAGTGGAGATGACGATGGCCATGGCTGTGGGGATCTGTTTCAGGGGGACGAGGTTTTGGATGGCGATGTATGGCTAGAGATGACGAGTTAGGTTAGGTGTGGAAAAGCAAGACTTACACCCGAGGTTCCTGTACTGCTGCCAACGCCGTAGACGACCTGGTAGCCGATCCAGCGCGCGGTAGAGGTCTGGGACTCAGTGTCGACATGAGTCTGTATCCAATGGTTGAGAGGCAACTCCCCGCAAGAAGCCAGGGAAGGTAGTAGCCCCGTGACTTGGGTCATGGCGCCCGTAAACACAGTAAACAGGACCAAGCCGAGCGTTGTTGGAAGCATATTCACGCCGCTCAACAGAGGCGAATCATTATTAATTACCTGAAGGAAAATAGCAAGGTAAAAGTCGGCCACAAGAGTGCTGCCCAGGCTGAAAAACTGCGTCATAGCCGCCGCAGGGATAACACGGGACCTCAGCATAGCAAACGGTATCATAGCACCGTCGCCCTGGCGGTATTCCCACGCTAAGAAAAGCGCAAACGTAAAAGCAGCCCCGACGAGCAGGCCAATTACGACCGAGCTCTCCCAGGCGTACTGGTTCCCGCCGTACTCGACGGCTAACTAACAAAAACATAAAAGCGGCAGGGCTAATAAGCGCAAATCCATTGAAGTCCAGTGACTTGATGGCCGTGCTGAGAACGTCGCGCCAGTGGGGCTTGACGGCCGCCTCTGGCATGTCATTGAAGCGGAGGCAGGCGCCAACGACACCACCAAGGGGAAGGTTGATGTAGAAGCACCACCGCCACGAGACATTCGAGGTGAAAGCACCTCCGATAATAGGGCCACACGCAAGGCCCAGCTGGCCAATACCCATGTTGATTCCCATAATCAGCGGCCGTCTCTGTAGCGGGAGGACGTTGGCGACGGTGGTGATGGAGCCGGTAAACAGGCCCGAGGACCCCAGACCGGCGATGGCGCAGCCCACAATAAACATAGACGACGACTGTGCCGCGCCGCACAGGGCCGACCCGAGCTCAAAGACGAAGAAGAAGGCGAGGAAGGACTACTGCGCGAAAGTTAGCCCAAGCGAATCACCACGATTCTGGTACAGGAACACCTGCCTTCAAGGGAAGTATCTGTAGATCTTGCTGCTCAACGGCTGAAACGCTGCGCTGGCAGCTGGTATGCGCCGGCGTACCATCCGATATCCGTCAGCGAGTCAAATTTGGACGTGATGGCCGGCGTCGCGGTGGAAATGATGGCCAGGTCGAGGAAAAGAAGATAATAAGATACGGTGACGCCTGCCAGGATAGAGGCGAGCTTGAAGCCCGTGGGAAACACATGCTCATAAATTTCTCGAACTTCCGCCAAAAGTGTACTTCTTGCAGAACTTTGGTGCCTCCCGACAAGTTGCAAGAGCTCCAGCAAATGTTTGTAAGTCATGACGGTTGATCTCTGTACAACTGTCGTCAAACGCGACGAAGTCTACCACGCGGATAAGGAAAAATGGGTTTGCAGTTGTCTTTCCTTTATTTTTAGTTCACGATATCTCTGCAAACACCTGGTATCGTTTTATTCCTCACCGCATCCTGATGGAAATGGGATGTTTGTTGTTCAGCCACCGCCCGCATTTCGACCGGCATTGTTTCAGGAACGCTTGTCCCTCATTAGTTTGAGCGATGTCCAGCTGGCCGATAGTTACCCGGTGATCAGTTCCGGTATTGACCAGAATGACTATGTTGACCAGAATGACTATGTTGAGGATGGTACTAGATCCTTAATGTATGCTGAGGAGTTGGAATGGCTCCAACTTCTGCCTACTGAGCATCCTGAGGCAGCTGAGGAGAATGACGAGGAGGCACAGGCAATGGAGCCTCTTCGGGTCTTTCGTTGGGCTATACAACAATGCGAATCAAACCCGCGGATGCAGCGCGCCCTTAGTCGGTTCATTTTGAATAAGGAAGCACTTATAGCTCAATACAAACGTCCATATGAAGAGGCTCTTGGAATTTCTCGGTCCGTCGGTAAGAATACGATGAGAAAGGCTGCGAAGTCTCACTTTCACATACAGGACCAGAACCAATCTCCACCCCCCGGTAATGAATGAAATTTGGCGTAGTTGTGTCGGTTCTAATTTTCCAAAGTTCGAAAGATCAATGATTCCTAATATTAAACTTGTCTTGCAATTGCATGCAGTTCAGTATCATTGAGTTGAAAAATTTCTGGTGAGCTGGGTTTGAAGCCTGAAACCCTGACGGCTTGTGATATAGTTTGTGTTGTCGGAAAGCGGCGGGATGTAACGTGCTTCCCAAGCGAAGTGAACCGCCCATCCATTTCATCATATTAAATTACAATATTATTCAATCCTCTCGGTAGGATATTGTTAGACTAGACAGTATATATCTATGCTAACCAATTTGTAGATATTTAAAGTTTATTAGGAAAGAGATACAATAATGGTAGGGTTTCCCGTTAATGTAATGTGATTATAGCAATTAAAATAATAATAATAATTATAAATAATTAGTTTATATTCTTAATAGAATCCTATGGTACAGTAATCGTTCTATTTTATATGGGAATCACATCCAAACTTCTCTTGTGAAGACTTTACAGCAGAGTGGCGGAAACAACTCTAGAAGGTTTTGCACCAGTCTATTTTTACTATAGCGCAAAGTTCCCCTAAAGAAGGTACCAAGTCTAGATAAAGGTAAGTCCAGGGGGGTCTTGTGTCGACCTATTTACGAAGGTCTTCCTTACAGCCTCCACCAAAATAATGCGGTGTCAAAATTTACCCCCAGAATCTACCAACGAAGCTCGGCACGATATAGTATCATGGTATTCTTCGAGAAATCACACCCCAGGTGCATAGGTTTTTGTTGTTTCGACTAGAGCAGCAATCACCAGGCGCTTCCTCCTGAAGCACTGGTTGTCGGGAAGCTTACTCTGAATGACAAAAGGATGAAGGACTATATCAATCGGGGATACTTCGAGCTAAGCGGTCAGCGCTACATTCAAGATATATGCTACCCAGAGGGACATGCTAAATGTGGATGGCAGAAGGGCATGCGCATAATCATTCAAGAGCGACAACTCTGGAGTGACAATCTCCGCTGTCTTTGTCCCGAAATCGATCCGTGTGAGCCGGAAACGCTGCGCCACTCACTTGTTATCGCAGCAGCCAGATTTTCGTTCCCAACATTCACGGCTTGAGATCACTGTCGGATCGCGCGGGCATTTGTTCTCCATGTACCCAAAGTTTCACTGCGAGTGCAACTTTATTGAACGGGTCTGGGGAATTGCCAAAAGGCAAGTACGAGCGGAGTCCGATTTTCATATGCTGCTTTGAAGGAAAGGGTTCCCCGAATTTTGTCCGAGATCCCGATCTAGCGTTTCCGCCATTTTGCTCGAATGGCCTGGCGCTTACATCCACGCCTACACGCAGGACCTTGATGGGAGACTGCTACGTTTGCGGTAAAAAAATACAAGTCACATCGCAGACTACCAGAGAGATTAGAAATCGATGTCAATTAACTAAACTTGTGTGTTATATGTACGATTGTCAGAAATGGATTGGCAAGATTTGCAAAGAAGCAGGACTTCTCTTTATTTTTTTCATGGTGCCACATCGGCAACAGAAGGACGTAGATCTACTATTGACAGAGTACTACCAACAATGGACTTCTTACTTGAAGAATTTTGAGACAGCAAAGTGTACCTATATTAGATCCTTTTATGAGTCATTGCTGCAACTCTGGTTGGGCTACGTTGGATAAATACTGGCAGTCTCAGTTCCTATCCAGTCCTCAGAATCAGCTAGTCGGGCAAGAACTTTTTCCAGGAGTGCACTGAGAAGAAGAAAGCCTAAGCACTCTCGATCATGGCGTTAGATGTTTTGTCCATTCCTGCGATGTCTGCAGAGCCGGAGCGCTTGCTTCAAGCGCAAAACTTACAATTACGGACCGCAGGAATCGACTAGGGATCGATAGCATTGAGGCAATTTGAGTGTCTCAAATCGTAGTTAGGTAAAGATGGCACTCTGGCTTTCGCTGATAGTGCTGTTGATATGAGCTCGTCTGACAGTAACGAAGAGCGTACTGGAGTTCGGCGACTGCGTAATTTTGGTTTTTTGGATTGAGGTTATTTGTGCGTGAATTTATTTTCTTTCTATCTTTGGTATTGTTGTGAGTGTCTTTTGTTTATGAGGCTTATGCTTTTGCATTTCTTGAGCTATTGTTCCTGCAGTATTATATAAGGCGTGTGTTTTTTATCAAAATTGTGGATCACGTGATTCATATGGTCATATATATTACCATATATGATATCAGTCTTATATTATATGGTTCATATACGTAGTGGTTTGACAGAATGAAGTCATATATGGTAATATCACACTACTGCAAACACTGACAGCAGACGAAAAGATGTTCTTGCCATACCTGACCAAACGTTAGCGGCGTCAGATGTGTTAATGCCCTTAAATCCGGTATCAAATCTCTTGGGAACGTCATCACCAAGAGTAGCAATTTCACTTGATATCAGCTGCTGTGAACTGAGATAGAAACCACATATCTCTATTGCGCACGTTCTTCTAGAAAGTATGATGAATCGGAATCACATCATTTCGGATCATTTGTCTGGTAGTAAATTTGATTTTAGGGAGATTAGTTTCTAACAAATTATTAACAACGAGCACTGTGAAAGTGCATCTGATCCGCAAATCACCTTCAACCACCTGGGACTCATCAACTCCTCCGAACTGATACCCTCGATTAAGATGGGTCCGCTACACATGGATCGTTGTGTTGTCAGTCTTCACAGGTGAAGTGTGAGGAGATGCCTCAATAGAACCTCGAAGTATTTTGTCAATCCATTGGATGATCTTGGCCTTCTTAGGCATCCATAGATAGGTTTCTGAAACGAACAGTTTTGCGCTTCTCGTCCAGAGGGGCAAATCTGTACTCTTCTGAGTGGTCACAAGCCCAAAGACAGAACAGTTCGTCCGCGCCTGAGAGTTGCAGGATCGACTCGAAGGATCACACGCTCGTTCCGAGTTCGCTGTTGACCACCAGGCATTGTGGGTTATGGCTTGAAGCAGCGAGTCAACAAGATTCAAAGAGGCTAGAACGATAATGTCCTTATACAAGCATTAAAAGAGTCGTTACATAGCCGTATGAACAAAGACATCATGAGTGTCGACGAGATGAAGGACGGTGGGACGTGGATCATCTGTACATATAACTAGTGCTGCAAGATGAGCATTAATGCAAAAAAATTTGTAAGACCCGAAACGGCATCCGAGATATCAGAATTACTCAGATCCCGATAATAATAATAATAATCGTATACTCCTCGGCCCGACACCATACTATTCAGAGAACAGATACAATTCTGAAGCCATATATCCGAAGTAATGTTCCTACGGGCCCTATGGCCCTAATATATCCCTCAATATCCGTGATAATGCCTCGTATTGGGGTAAACAGACTGTTTCGTGGTTTGTCTCTGGCACCACCTCGCTCTCGTAAAACAGACATTTCGGCTCCTCTCCGTTGCCGCTAGACCCCTCGTTCTCACCAAAACGTTGAAAACAGTTATTAAAGTATTCTTCACCTTTTTCCCCAATCATCATGTCCTTCTCAGCCCAGATCGTTTTAAGAACGAAGCGCTCACTGCCGGCTGCTGCGGAGTTGCTTGGAGCGGTCTCCTGGCTCGTCTTTGCCATTTTTTCTTCCTGGAAGAACGCTCGCATCTTCGCGTCCAGTGCGTCAGGGTATGTCTCGTAATTGTCACACACACCCCATGACCCGGCCACTTCCTTCCGCAGCGACAAGAGGGCGTCGTGGCTTGCGCCGAGCGTGCTCTCTTTGAACACAGTGCGCATGAGTACCTTGGACCTGGCCGAGTTCTCCGCGGCCGAAACCCCACAGTACTCGCGGCAGACATCATCGCGCTCGTGTCTCTCCAAGGGCTTGCTCCTGTCTCCTCGGTCATCGCCGCGGTTCGCGGTGAATGGCGCTGACACCACCCCGGACACCATACCTGAGAAGTGCACGGTAGGCATTACGGTACCGTTGACGAAGCGGACGATGCTGTCAAAGTTGTTGATGAGACCCCAGGGCAGATGCGAAGCAAGAGACAGCATGGTAACGTCGGTGTGCTCCGGGCTGACCCATGGGGAGAAGAGGTAGAGCTTCCGATTCGACCGGGGCAGGATCCACGGCATCTCGTATATGGTATTGAGCGCATAGATGACGCCGCAGCTATGAGCAGCGATGGCGACGTGCTGTGCGTTGATGGCGCGCATGAGAGCGGGCACCGTCTCCAGCCATACCGACAGGCGAAGCGATGGATTGACAACGGTTGAACCGCCCATGCCTGGCCTGCGCAGAGTTGTCGTTAGCGATACAAGTTATTCCTTGAGGTAGCTTCTAATATCGCTCACCTATCGGGCACGATAATTCTCATCCCAAGGCTCTTGCCCACATGTTCGGCCATGCTGGCGAGGTATCTCCCGCCAAACATGCCACCAATGAATAGCACAGTCGGGGCGGTCTCGCTGTCCAGGCCGCCCACGGCGTAGGTCACGACGAGCTCGCCATGTGTGTCTGTTGCGGGGAGCGTGAATCTGCGTGTAAACTTTTCTTGCGTGATGAATTCGGTGGCGCGAGAATCCAGTTCTTCCTGTTGCGACGTCGTCGATGCAGCTGGCATTGGTGCCGGGCCTGCCGCCGTGACCAAGTCAGGCGCAGTCCCTCCTGCTGCAGCGGCCATAGTCTTGCGTCTTGGAGATGGTAACATTGGGCGAACTTGCTAATGTTTACAAGGCATCATAGACATGAGATGTCCAGAAATGTGGTTCAACTCAGATCTGTAGTCGATGTTGTTGTTGCCTAGTGCGTTGATTAAATGGCAATTGCTAGCTGCTGACTTCAAATGTAAGGAGATCCCGGATTAGGTCTAGTGGATTTTTATTGTGGCACACGATGCATCGAAAATCGGTACTGTAGCATGTCATCTCAAAAGAACTTTGTATACTATTCGTGCCGTATAATCGAGAATATTAAAATAAAAGGACTAATAACTGTCCTAGTTAATAATCGTTATAATATAAAAATATATTTAAGAATATTTAAGATATCTAATATTAGTACAAAAAAAGCCTGTATTATAAAATAGAACATTTGGGAAGTACGTAAGATGATTTGAGTTTCAGTGCTCAGGTAATAAAACAGAGAGCCGGATTGTAAACAGCAGGATCGGGAGATCTTTTGCGAATGTCAGGAGCTACTGTCCTCCTTATAAGTTTTTTTTAACGGAGGTGGAAGAGATGGCCATGGTTATTTAACGACGCTCGACTGCTAAATTGTGTTTGACCATACTTTAAGTACTAGGATACATGTCGGGCCCCAGCGGCACCGAATTAGTTTCAATAACCAAATGGCGCAAATTTGACGCATGAGAGTCCAGCTCCCACAGGATTCCATTCATGGATATCATTTGATTCCCTCCCGCTTTGGAAGAGAGCAAGCCTGGACTTTTGCGTCCGCTCTTGGTCCCGGCTGCTGATCTATTCGGGTATAGCCCCACAATCGCGGGAGCCCTTCCTGTTGGGACGATGAATGGCTCATAAGATCGCTTCCTCTCTGTATTCAGCATATTTTCAAAGGTTCGGTATAGTTGAATAGACAGGGAGCTCTGGCCTCGACCCGGAAGCGTTGCCCACATATCGTAAATGCTTTAGAGAGTGGTAACTTGCGTCTAATTCGTCTTTGGTCTGTTGACCTGCCATTACCTTTGAATGAGAGTATATATAACGCAGCCGCGGTATAGAGAAGGAAACTGCGGGCTGTATCATGGTCGGACCCGGTCCTCTTGGCTTTTGAGTATCTTTCGTGGACGATGCCCAGAAGGATGAGACCATTCTCATGTTTGTCCTTGTTGCCAGAAAATATGTCTGCCAAGTCGATATACTGTGAAACCTCGGTACCATATTTTGACTGATATAGCTAGGCTTAACGAGGCACCGAACTGTTGGAAGTGCAGATTCAACCTCCACTTGTCATCATTGTCATCATTGTTTGTCATCTATATTTGTCATCTTTATTTGTCATCTATATTTTACCTTGTTAGCTACTACAATGATTCATGTATATATAGAGCTGCATTCATGATGTTTTCAATTCAAGAACTTCACAGACAATCTACTATTCTTCATCTACGATTCAGGATCTTTCACAGCAAGTTCCTGAGAGTGGGATCATGAAGAGAATCGACGTCGCAGTGCGGAGCGAAGATTTGGTACCTGGCCTTCTGGCTGTATGCGAGTAGCACGCCTACTTGAGTGCCTGGCAGTTGCTCCCTTGAGGACCAAAAGTGTACTCGAAATTCATGCTGTCCAGGTGTGTCACCCAGCGCTGAATTTTATGCGGTCGTTGCATACAGAACCACCCATCCTGAACCATGCATGAACTGTGCGGCTCATGCTTTCAGGCATGGTTTAGCCCCTTGAACCACATTTTACTTCTATAGCGCTCAAATTGCCCGCTCCAATCTGGTAGATATTATAATGTAATGTTACTTACGTAGCGGATTTGCATATGTGTTAAGTGGGCTCATTCAGGGCTGTAGGCGGATTGGCGGATAGGCGGATTTGGCGGATACAGATGGCGGATTTGGCGGATAATTCGTATATTCTCTAATTAAATTGAAAAACAATCAGAATGCAGTAGGGTTAGGGTCACAGTAGCCCTAACCCTCAACTCGCACATTGTGGAACAATCTGTATCATACTCGATGGCATACACACTCACAATGTAGCGCGGATGACCGAAAAGTTGGGTCCATTACATACAGCAAGTCCATTTACGAAATTCAAATATCATGTTAGTGAACTTTGCGAAATTTGAGAATCCCGTACTACCAACGGTGTGGTTACTGTCACTAAGAGTAAAGGGATATGCACATCATAGAATGTCACGTATTCCGTACTTGTATACATGAGTCCGTCACCGTTTATCACTCCATCTCGCACCGTCTCCGTGATTTGATTATAGACACTTCCTTGTAATTGTCGAATATCATAGATTTGTGTGAGGAGTGGCTCCAGTGTGCGCGGTATCATTACAAAGGTGTCTGCCCAGTAACCGTATATTGACGGTGTATCTGTAGGATATTCCCCAAATGGCCAGTGGGTATCGGTTAGGATATTTAGTCCCGGCACAAGTATTTTCCTGTTATCTAGACTGTATGTTGCGCTTGACACAGAGTACTCCGTTCTCTACTCATAGACAGCTATATCGTACGATCCAACCTGCATATCAGTATAGTACGCTATGGACACCTTGACAGCTATCTGTTCATACACTTCGCCTAGTCTGTGAAGGGTGCCCCAACTCTGCGTATTGCGGGATGGAGGATTCAATTAACGAGGATACAATACTGCTATTGACGTCTGCAATCATCGTCGTTTCAGCATCAGTGAAAAGTTCCCTATTCTTCCACCCATAACGATGGCACCTATTTGATACTGTATCCAGCATATCTATTGAATGCTGTAAAGTTGGTGGACCACTGCATTTCTGGGCTAAAAGTTGTCATATAGACCGATATAGGTATATCATTTAGTACCACCGTATCGTCAGTTTCAAATAGTGCCGTTATTCCGTTTCTCTGTCCGGGGGAATCGAACTTACCCTGAACCCTAAAACCTTAGATAGAGATAAAAAAGGCTGTTCATCCGGCAAAGTCAGTCGACCAGGTTGTTCTTAGTATTGGCTTGAGTGGAGACTGGGTCTGAGGGATTTGATCGTGGACACATGAAGCTTCCCGCCAAAACCGACGCCCTGGTTGCTGCTGTATTAGAAGCAAACCCAAATACGGTTGTCGTGTTGCAGACTGGTCCTCCGGTAGAGATGCCGTGGATTTTAAAGGCCAACGCGATTGTCGAGGCATGGTATGGCGGTAACGAGACAGGCAACGGAATTTGCTGATGTTTTATTGGCGATGTCAATGCGACGGGCAAGCTTAAGGCGGTCTTTCCCAGTTAAGGTCCAGGACAATCCAGCCTATCTCAACTACCGGTCCCAACGCGGCCGGACTCTGTACGGCGAAGATATTTATATCGGATACCGATACTACGAGGCCATGGAGAGGGATGTTTTGTTCCCTTCCCCTTCGGGCACGCCCTTTCATATTCTACTTTTGAAGTATCGGACCTCGCCGTCAAGACTGATGCAATCGACGACGAGCTCAAGGTCACCACAAACGTCACCAACGTCTCCGGCCCCGCAGGGCCCCGCAGGATCCGAAGTCGTTCAGGTCTATATCCACCGGCGCAACCCTTCAATCGGTCGCCCACCGAAGGAGCTGAAAGTTTTCAGCAAGGTCAGTCTTGAGCCTGGCCAGAGTAAGATAGTCGAAATTGTCATAGAGCTCAAGCGCGCGACCTCATTCTGGGACGAGACTGCGAAGGCGTGGATTAGCGAGAAAAGATACATATGATGTGTTGGTTGGAACATCGAGTGCGGACATTAAACTCAATGTTAGTTTAAGACTGAGAAGACCTACTGGTGGGATGGATTGTAATTCGGACACTTAGGTAATAATGGAGCCTTAGCGCGTGGATTAATTCTCTCTCCATTTTCTGGAGTTCTCCTAATCAATTAACATTACATCGTAGCTTGCATCAATGTATATCCACGTTGAAACAAACAACTCAACACTCTACATAGATGCATGATAATGTAATCTGTGTGCTCTACTGTTCATACACTAGGCTCCAGTACTCACTATCCCGAACTGCTAAGTGCTAACAAACATTCAGCGTTCATGTCGAGGAGACGACGAGCGAGACTACGCTGAAAGATGGTTAGATACATTGACATCAACAAGACTCCACACTATATTAGGCAAGATCAATTAAAGCTCGCTGTCACGAATATACAAGCTGGCTTACTTTTCTATCGGCTTTCAAATGCTAGTTGAGCGGCAACGCAATTTATTATTGTAGCCAGGCCGCCTTTCGCAATTGTTTTGAGGTGTGTCCAGAAAGTCCAATGTCTCTTACAATTGAGTAATTTTCAATAATCAGAGTTTTTCCTTTATAACAGATGTCTTAACGTCAAACTTAGCGCTAGATTATTATATATTTATACAAATACTGAAAAACATGTAACATGAAAAACAAGAACAAGAACAAGAATGTGAAAGAGAAAAATTGGCTTAATACCTCTACCACGCATGAGGTTAGGTTTCTAATTAATAAAGTCGTTCACCAATTTTTATGACACAAAATGCCAATTTCACTCCCAGGTTGCTGGTCCAAACGTTTCACCTTCGGCAAGTGTGAAGATATTCGACGGGTAGGTACCACCATCTACTCCAGCACCCGACACGGTTCTTCCCCACCAGTTGATATCGACATTAGTGACCTGCAATGTGCAGAACACCAATACAGCACATAGTGCAACACCTGCACCAAGTGCAGCGGACAGCACGAAATTGTACTTGGTCCACCAGGTCAGGTAGTGACGACGAATATAGTACATGAAGATAAAAGAGACCTGGAAGCCGGGCGTGAAGTAAGAGAGGTTATATCCAGAGTTCCACCAGCTCATTCCTGCGAGGAACATGATAGGATTGAAATTCTTCACAAAGGGAAACTTTTTCATAGCCAAGAGACGGAGATAGAAAACTGGAGCACCGGCAAGAACACCAATCAAGAACGCCCACTTAAGCATAGGATATAGCTGTGCAAAGATTCGCTTCGGACCGACGACACCCCAAACAAGAGTAGCTGTATACAGAGCATTAGGGAAGGGGCAAACAAATCTATTGCTCTGATCGGGAGAACAGAGATCATCGAATGAGGAAGTCAGGACGACATTCGCCACCATAGTGATAAACACCTGGATAAGCGTTGCAAGCAACTGAGCTCGTAGGAAAGCGCGAGGGGGAATCTTTGCGTAATGAGCCAACTTTTGAGAACCAATTATACTATCGGCCTGGGCATCAACATTCCATCCAAAGACACGACAAAGCATGTTTGAAATAGCGTGTTCAGGCACCATGTATCCGGCAACGATGATAGCAATATCGTTAAATCCCAACTCGTAACCAGTGATCGAGAAAACAATCGCACTAGGGAAAATAAGGAACATGCAAATAACCATAATGACAACTATAGCCCACGCGGGAGTGTTCGTGGGATAAGCCTGGCAAGCAATGATAGCAAAGGCTAGCGCGACAAGGAGAATAACCATGTACCACCAGTCAGGCACTTCAGGATACTTCGCCATTAATCTGCAGAGTGGATCATCGTAAGCCTCGTAGTTAGATGCCTTACGATTGCGCAGACTTTTGAAAAAACCAGCAAAAGCAGACTTCAAATGTCGGTACTCTGCCAAGACGACGTAAACCCATGACATAGTGAACATCACAAACTCAGAACCGTAAATCATGACATAACCGATAGAAATAAAAGGCAGCGAATAGGATTTGTAACCCTCAACGTTTAGCGTCAGATCTGGGTTGACAATTCTCGAGGCATTATAAGTCGCGCCGGTATTGTCGTAGGATCGTGTGGAATTAATAGGAAGATAGCCCATCCACTTATAATTTCGCAAGTACAAGCCAAGCATGATCAGTCCCGAAACCACCATACCAGCAAACTGATTGAATTGCGAGAAAAACGGAATAGCGAGGGGATTAGAGTAAGCAATCACACCCCAATCGAAGGTAGCCAACGGGTTGAATCCAAGACCAACACCAGAACCAGTAACGATTGCAAGCATCTTATTCTTGGGGGCGATCCAGGTCATCCAGTTAAAGGTACTGAGAGCGGTAAAAATGAAACCAGGGAGCCAATAGTACACCATCATACAACCCAACACAATGAAGAAGAACTTGTAACGGGTCATGGTCCATCCATGAATAGAGTGCTTCTCTTCCGGCTGTAAAAGGGTCCTGTTAAGCATCACGATTGGTAACAGAGATGGCCAAATAGCTTTTGAGGGGTAAACAACCTTCGACAGTGTTAATAAGATTCAGAAACCAAAAAAAAGCAAGACTGGCCTACCCATCGGCGCAATAATCCAGCAAGACCATAACCGAAAAACTGAGTAGAAAAGTTCATAAAGAAAATAAAGCCAAAGTTCGCCCAAGTCTGCCCGAAGAAGCGCTTAAGTTGAATGACGAGAATGTAGCTGATAAAATTAGATGAAGTAGATCCAACTTGTACCATAAGCGTAGCCAACATCTGCTCCTTCGCATTCCATCTACCGGGATTCAGAGAATGGCGCTTGCCGAAGACCGTGATACCCCAATCAGGCAACGCCTTGGCTAAGAACTTGCCGCAAGGGAACAGCAAGATCTGGATAGCAGTAGATCCAATGGTGAGCGAGGGCTGACGATTGGCAAACAGCTGATTGATAAAGGAACCAATAGTAACCCAGACAATTCCCAAAAAATAAGCACGGAAAGTCTCCACAGGCGTATTAACATCGTCAAAAGGATCGCAAACAGCTCGAACTTCTGGATAGGGAGAGTGATATTTAAGTACGGTAGCCTGAATTAATAGGTCGAGAATATAAGTCTCATGGTCTAGGCCGCAGTAGTCCTCGCCATTCAGTAGAGCCCGCACCTTTTCTAACGTCACCTTTGGAAAATTGAAATCGTCAGAATGGAAGTTCTCCATATTTGTCAGGGTTGTCATGGCCTCCCCCACTGTCATAGTAGTCATCAGTTCCAAAAGGTACTGCACGACATGGTCATTGTCAAGAATATCGTGCAAATCAATATGGGTCTCGGATGCAAATCGCTCGTAAGCACGCTCACGAAGGTTTGGAATGTCAAGGTCTGAGACAACGACATCTGCCTCTAGCTTCATGTCCGTGATCTTTCCCTCAGGAAAGAGCTTCTTCTCCCCGATTACATATTCGTCGTTCTTTTCACTCGACTCGTACTCCATCGTTTTTTTTTGTCCAGCTGAAGGAAGGCAAAAAACAAAGTAGACACCGAAGAATTCCACCACTCAAAGAAGAGAGAACCTTAAGCAGAATCCGACGACGAAACTTGCTACGTAAAAAGGTATGTCAGATGGCTGGAGCAGAACTCATATAGAATGTGCCCCGAGCTTGGCTGGTGGAAGGATGTCAGATAATCTACGGGTATCGAGGGAGCCAAGACAAGTTAGCAGATAAGAGATAGACTGTTAGAAGCAACGAGTTTCAAAGTTTGTTTTTAGTTTATCGCCACAAGTAAGCTGGATGGGCGTAATGTATCGGGGAGTGCGGGACATTCATGAGAGTGCGGCACATAAACCAAACCGCAGGAACATACCGGAAAGCCATACGGCCCTGTATGCATAACTGACGCCTTCCAGCTTTCGTATATTAGAACGCTTAAATGCAAGTTATATTGAGAAACCTTATTATCCTATACAGTGCAATCAATCTCGTCCTTATCAAAATCTCATTTGAGATACCGAACCCTGTCCCAGTTGAAGAGCGTAGTAGCGACTCAAAGTCATTCCCTCGGCAACAACCCTTGTCCTTGTGCCATGCCGAGATGGATTTCGTCCCCGAAAGCCGGCCAAGGTCCGAGCAAAGCATATCGGTGGGTAGATCGCGCTAGGCGCTGACCATTTTGCTATCTTTGCGCTATCCGTGACTAGCCTTCCGTCCTTATCTACGATTCGAGTTAGTGGTCTAACCACGCGACAGCTACGATAGGTGAGCTCAGGTATTCTGCGACTCACGCCAGGTGCTCAAATGCAGCTAACACGCTATCTGCAGTCATGCCTTATGCTGAGCAACGGAGCCGAGCCCGCCGCACTGAGTCCGGCTTGGTCGAGAGCCCTAAGCACATCGCACAGTATTAGGGTGTTAGGCCAAAAATATCGCTCACTTGCATTGCATCGCATATCCCATGTGCCCGACGATCGCCGGCCTCTAGAGGTCATCCTCATCCGGCGCCAATCACAGTATCGAGAGCACTTCTGGACTACAAAATCCGAGCAGACGCCGCTGGCAACTTGAGAGAATCCTCTGACCACTAGCCGAGCCTTGTAGCGTTCAACATCTCCCTCTTGCACTTGATCCTAGTCCTAAACACCCACTTGGATGATATTGCCTTTCGTTGTGGAGAGGGACCAAATCCCACTATCATTATCCATGAACGATCTGGCTGAGTCACACGACCCATTTGTCTCTGTCAGGCCAGCTCTTAATTTCTTCTAGCGTAGTAGGCTCTTTCATATCATCACCACTGAGTACTCTCCGTTGAGCATATCTGCGTATTCGGCGCGTCGCTTCCCTGTGCACTCTACACCTATAGAAAGTTCCATCGTAGAGGCTGCTGACAACTCATTAGTCAGATTTGTCAGCTGTAGACAGATAACTATACTGTAGCTTGAAGGTTGATTTTGTCAAGGAATTTGCCGATATAGTATAGGCAATACCGGCAAATCGTCAAATCGGGAACAGACCTAAAAATATCCATAGAAACATGGCCACAAAAGATGAGGCAGATGAAACATCCTTCTTAACTTTCACATTGAAAATTGTTATTGACCAAACCGGCGTCGCGGTTGATATGATCTACACGACTGATGAATAAGAAGCCCGGGCCTGGTGATAAAGCAAATGGCCGATAGACCGTAGATACGGTGCGGAGCCATCGGCGATATGCATCTGAGCCGCATATTGTTAGGCTGCATCCAGTTTAGTCCCAGAAAAACTCTATTTCTCTTCATAATTTTGACTGCATAACTAGCACATATTAGTGCAAATATACGGCGTATCAGAAACAACGCACATTTCAAGAAAGAAATGACTCATCATTCGGCTTCCTCAGGCATGTCTTGCTCTGTCTCATTATATTTACTGAAGTCTATTGTTACAGGTAATCGACTGTGTGACTTGTATGTCTTCGCAATATATGCTGCCTTTCGACCTCCACGGAAGCTCCAGTTATGGAGTAGGTACAGTTTTGGGACTAAACTAGATGCGCCATCAGCAGCCAAGGGAGCTATCCCACTGACTCGACCCGTCAGATATCTAGTCAGGCGGCAGGCTGCACGAGATGCCAATCTCATCGACCAGAGTACTAGTGCAAAGGAATTAAGTGACACCTTGGATGATCGGCACGGTGCTTGGAAAGAAGCCCGGCGGCTTATTTACATCCGTAGATATCCCATGCAGAGCTCAGGTGTTAACACTGACTCGTCAGCGTCCGCCCAAAGGCGGATAGACCGGCCCGCTGGAGGGTTAATCAAGTACGGTAATATTGAGGCAAGTGGCGCTTCCTAGGGCTGTCGAATAAGACTCGTCGGTCAGTCGGCGTTTGCTGCGGCGGTATTGGTACTTGTCTCCTGGTCTTGGCGGTAATACTGTACATAGTACTTCTAAATCCGCTCAATTGTCCCGCCCAATCCATTTCTTTTGAAATCGCGCAGATTTGTATTAATTGACGGGCGTGCTATCGATTTGCCGGGGCCTGGAGTTGCGGAACGGACGTGCACAGAGAGCACGAGGCTTAAATTAGGGACCGGGCATCGAGCATAGAACTCGGCGTACCTGAAACTGGGAAAAAGTCACGTAACGCCGACCGAACACGTAACGCCGACCGATAAGCCTCAGCGGTTCTCTGATAAAATTGACTAGCTTGGAGCCCAAAATCCTCAACGCTTCACAAATAAATTCATATACAAACTAAAAGCAAACACAATATGCCGATTTGACGCCTTCTCAAGCGTCTCATATTCCTTGCATGCCGGTGTCGGCATTCGGACTCGTGTTCGACAGGATACGTCTTTGCGATCGAGTTTGGAATCTCTACGGAATCCGTGACAAGTTCGCCGCCGTGCTTCTTGATCTCATGCTCGATTTCATCCGAGGCTTCGGAACCGAAACCTAGCCGACCTTTGTCGCGAGCTCGCGGAACTTCTTCTCGTACGTCGCTGATATATGATAGTGATGGAATGGATACAAGTTGGACTGCTGACATGCAATAAGCCGGCAAAGTAGCGACCCAACTGGTCATCTGTTGACTAGCTCATGTGTAGCTCACACTAGCTCACTTAGCCTTGTATAATTTATGAGTTTTTTTCTAACGCTAAGACTACGCCAACACCTAGCTAACAAACTCAAACACGACTGCGCCAAAGGTAAACTCAATTCTTAGCAGCTTATCACTACCGGCCGCTTATCGTCGAGCCATGTCACGCCCGGCCTCTTATCATCGGGTTTATCAACCCTGGTCCCGTGCGGCGGGACGTGTTGAACCATCGCCCGAGCCGGCATCTTAGGTATGCGGTTGCTCAGATCAAGGACTTGGTCCGTCCGGTGTCAGGAGCACAAGCCTTTCCCTAATCTAATCTGTCTTTCTTAGACCACCCGATATTATGCACCAGCTTGTTTCCACCTTCCAAGCACAAAGCGCATCTTATATAAGTTCTGCTCGCGCCATGCCGTATGCTATGCTTCTCACCATTTTTTTTTGCCGGATTCCGCTTTATTTAATTTTCTTTTTGGGTAGCTATCAATTCGTTGGGTAGCTCAATTCTTTGGTATCCACTCCTCTTTCGTCGTCTTCCTTGCAGTAGTATTCATTATTGGTGTTAATACCCTACCAGTTTCATCCCCCTGTCTCTCTCTACCGGTAGACGGAATGGAGTACGAGAAGAATGAAAAGACCGACGACTATGTCATGGGGGAGGCGAACGTGGAGGCTTCCATCTCGGATCTCACGATGGAGGCCGATGTGACTGTCTCCGACCTAGGTTCAGTTTGCGTAATAATTAGATCTTGATATAAACATACCCAATTAAAGATTATCCCATACTGAAGAAGCGCTGTCAGGGTCTTATGATAAAGACTATTAAAGTGTATTGAATTACAAGTATAAGCCATAAGCAGATCGGCATCGGCAGAGCAAAAAGCATAAGAGAACATCGTCATCATCGTCATCTGTATCTTCCTTATCTTTCCCAGTGCGATCGTTTCTCCATCACCGGTTATGAGTTAGGATTTAACGATATTGCTATCATCGTTGCCGGATACATGGTCCCTGAGCACGCTATTGCAAACATGATGTGCCGCGTATTTGAATGGAACTTTGATGCCCAAGCCGATAGCTTGATAAGTTCGCAAAAATATGGGTCATTATGCGAAGATTCCCCCTCGCGCTTTTCTTCGATGCCAGGTGCTTGCGACCGTCATCCAGACGTTTCCATCGCGGCTAACAACGTCCTGATTAGCTCGTTCCCCTCCCTCTGTGCATCAGACCAGTCGAATAGATTTACCTGCCCCTTCCCAAATGCCCTGTATACGGGTACTCTTGTTTGGGGCGTCGTCGGTCCGAAACGCGTCTTCGGCGAGTTATATCCGATGCTTAAGTGGTCGTTCTACATCGACGTTTGTATCGGTGCACCAGTTTACTATATTCGTCTTTAAGCTATGCGCTACTTCCCCTTTGCCAAGAATTCAACCCGATTATGTTCATCGCTGGCATGAGCTGGATACAACCTGTCGTACTTCACGCCTGGTTTCGAGGTCTCATTTATCTTCATGTACTACATCCGTCGTCACTACCTGATGTGGTGGACCAGGTACAACTTCGTGTTGTCCGCCGCACTTAGTGCTGGTGTTGCATTATGTGCTATATTGGTGTTCGTCTCGCTGCAGGTCACCAACGTCGAAATTAATTGGTGGGGACGGACGGTGCCGGCAGCTGGAATTGATGGTGGTACGGGCTCGTCTGCGTCATGGACGGTTGCCGAAGGCGAAACCTTTGGACCAAAAACTTGGCAGTGAATTTGGCATTCTGTGTCAGGAACGTACATATATAGAACTTGGCGAACGCAGCATCATGTAAGGTAGTTGAACGTTTGTAATAAGAAACGTAAGAGTAGAGATATTTGGAGGTATACAAGCCAATCTTCTCTCATTCAGATTCTTGTTCCTTAGTATTAGTGTAATGTGCGTAGAGCACAAGTGAGGGTTCAGGAGGAATCACAATAATAGCGAACAAACGTATACATGACAGCAGGTTCCTATGACCTCTATATATAATTGAGTCATTCCCTTCTGGAACTTATAGGCATTCCATCCAATACCCAATTGCGTCATGCTTACATCTCACTAGAATATTCTACAATCTACGATCGTAGGCTAGAGTGTTCTACACATTACCACAACATTTTCAATAATGATGCAGGGAGGGCTTACCACAGATAATACCAGCGAATGTTGGGTAGGTGGTGTTTCGAGATTACTGAAGATCGAAACGCGATGTTTATGTTTATGCGTTCAGTTGCCCTCCGACTGTATTTGGGTTCAGGTAGCAAGAAGTAAACGAGGACGCATACTCAGGCACCTGACGTCGATGTATGTGCTGTCACAGTCTTAGTCATTGATTCCAGCAGTCAGCAATTTTGTTAGTTAGTCTCCCTAGGGCACTTCCTACGAATTTTTTATATAGTGCCGCCATGGACACTAAATACAACCTAAACATGGAGGTTTAGCCCACGCCTCAACGATCCCATTCATAAGAGTATAATACAAATTGCTTTTATTGTTAGGCGTCTAAGAGTATTGACTTGTCTTTTCAACAGCGGTGGCTGTCATTTGAGAGCAAGTATTGAGTTGTCATTTCAACACATTAATTAAGGCAATCACTTTTAATACTCTGTATGCATAACTGCGAACTAGGAATACAGTACGAACAACTAGTAGGCAGCAGTATGCCTCCTCAAATACTTCTGTCGGTTACTAAGGGAAGGTCTTACCACCTTCGCACGATGCACAATTAGTCTCTGACCATGGTGTCAATAAAAGGAGACGCCGGAATTACTCACATTGAACGCAGTATTTCCTGCGGTCGCTGAACAAGCATATCAAGCCCCAAGGGAAACCTAAAAATGCCAAGATAAGCACTTGAACTAATTATTCTTTCTGGTACGTACATAGGATCGCCCAGGCAATTCCACAACCCGTGAACTTCGACTCGATGATATGACCCCCAAGTGTGCATGGATGACCAGGAGGAAGCGCAGCATTGGGTCCCAACCATAACGTATAGGGCTGGGGTGGCGTTGGATAATAGCTAACAGCGGGCTGAGTGCCTGGAGTGAAAGCCGGCTGCGTATTCTGCTGGGCAATTGGAGTAAGAGCTGCCTCTATCTGTGGCTGAGCGATTGGAGTAGCATCTGCCTCTGTCTTCGGCTGGGCGCCTTGGAACTCTGTCTGGACCTTCTCCATAGAGTGAAGGGTTAAATTGGTATGTGATGGTCGGACTAGGAAATAGCCGAGACTCGGACTGATAAATTAGGAAAGACTCGGACTGATAAATTAGGAACCTCAGACGTCGCGAGTGTAACGGCTGATCAATGGGTCTCGAGTCGTCACCGAAGTGCGTCATAGCCGCGTGCGCCGCATGCGGCTACGATCGTCGGAAATTAATCTGCGTGCGGTTAGGGCCAAATTCTTGCATACTCTAGTTCTGCAAGACCTAACCCCGAAATGAAATGAATCGACCGTATATTTTATGGCCAGGGAAGAAGTTTCCATCGCACAGCGAAATTCTACAATTAATTCCTTCGACTACGTGACGTAAAGAAAATAATTTATATTATTTTTAGGGGTGGACACGAATGACGAATATATTCGCATTCGTACGAATATTCGCAATTCGAATGCGAATATTTGGATGTTTCATGCATACGAATGCGAATGCGAAAAAAAATTTTATTCGTAATTATTCGCAATATTTAAAATATAATAGTTTAACAAATACATTAAAAAACTTCCTCGTTGCCACATATCCCTCAACAAATCCAGGGCTGTGACGGATGGCGGATATTGGCGGATTCTATCCGCCAAATTATCCGCCTCGAATAAATATCCGCCGCATTTTAAGTTGGCGGATATGG